>NC_058102.1:32133712-32436742 GCF_020171115.1 Neogale vison | reverse complement strand
TGTATATCTTTAAGGTTTTTTGAGATATCTATTTATGCCATTTTTTTTCCCTTGGACTCTATACTTTTCTTAGTGATTTGTATGCTTTCCATATATATATAGGTATACATATATATATATTTAAGATTTTATTTATTTATTTGACAGACAGAGATCACAAGTAGGCAGAGAGGCAGGCAGGAGGGGGTGGGGAAGCAGGCTCCCTGCTGAGCAGAGAGCCCCATGCGGGGCTCAATCCCAGGACCCTGGGATCATGACCTGAACTGAAGGCAGAGGCTTTAACCTACTGAGCCTCCCAGGCGCCCCTCCTCATATATTTTTGATACTAATCTATTTTGATTATGTGTCTTGCAAATATATTCTTCAGGATCACAATTAATATTTATTGAATAAATGAATGAATAAATATTGAATTAAAATACTTCTTCACATACTGGGTTTTGAATTCAGCAGCTAAGTAAATTTGGCCAAGTCATTTAATTCCTCTGTATTTTAATTTTCCATGTTAAACACTTATAATACCACTGTATCAGTTTTGATTTCACTAAGTTAATAAAATGAGATTGTGAAGAAATTGAAAGCATTTTATGCCAGTGAATTATTTCTCTTGTGAAAGTTATTTCTCTTATTAATATTAAATAACAGATACATGCATACATACATACATATATACATAACTGAATAGAATGATAGAGGATAGATAGATACAGGTATAGACAGATATTTTAGAAATAAAAGAAGTCCTATACTATAATATTTCTACCATCATACGACTCAACCATAGAGCAAATGATTTTTTCTGATATAGAAACTAAATAATATTTCTTAGCAAAGTATATGTTTTAAAATGTTTAACCACAAAAATAGTCACATATTTACACGTAATTTGTATCTTTCTTGAAGTAGTATTTTGAGAGTCCAATACAATATTCAAGATTTAACACAGATTAGATAAGAATTAAATAAGAATTAACTTTCTCTTTTGTTTGCAGTGTGACCTCATCCAATTTCTGCTGCCCTTTCCTCCAAAGAAACATACCTGTGTCCAGATATGAAGGTGACTATATCCTATGTCCTTTTGCTGAGTTGTAGCTAATAACACATGACTGATCAAAGGAAAGTTCACCCTAGACCAAATCACACATAATTTTATTTTCACAAATCGTCTTGATCCCCTTTCTCTCTTCATTTGGTTTTTCCAATTTATCAAAGCATAAACAACCTCACTTCTTTATTATTTGAAAGGTTAGTAAGATACTATTTTATCTAATAAAATATATAAAGCTATCAGAGATGTACATAAATGATGTTTTAATAGAACTACAAAAATATATAGAACTTAAAGGTAATATTTAGTTTATAATTTTGAATTTATTTTAATAGCTTATTCTTTAATAAAAATGGCATACTGCTGACTGAATTATATTATATTAATTTCAGGTTTTGCTTTTAGAATGTTGTCAGAATTATTCACCTGGACTATACGAAGCAAGTCAGAAGGCAACTGATAAACTGAAAAGTGGACCTAATCCAGATTTTTAAAAATACAGATCATTTAAATATATTATTTCCTTAGATGCATGTCATCATTTTAGCTACATTACTGTTTTCTTAAACAGTTGAACAAACTGTCCTCGTGTTCAGGGTAAAATGATTTGAACAACGGTATTTTATGCATCAGTGCTATTGCTCACAACATTTGATAACCTGGAAATTTTCTACTAGATTTGTGAGAAACACATGAAAAATTTAAACATGGATGATTGATACCTCTCCATGCAACAGTCATAGAATGGGGAGAATAAAGTTTAGATGTAAGATGAGAATTAGAACATCCAAAGGTGACCTTAAGCCAAAGAAGCTTTAATACTAAGATCTTTTTTTCAATGACCTACAGCAGGGAGCCAAATTGGAATAGAAAATACAGTGTTATTTTGTCAGATATGTAGATTTTCCCTAATTAGATTAGCCTACCAATTTCTGAAGAGCCTTGTCTCAGTTTTTAGGCCTCCAACGAAATAACTCGATAACTTAGTAGCTTAAAAGAAAAACATTTCCTTTGCTTATGACAGCTTAACTCTGTTGTACTGAGCATCACCTAAGGTGGCTTGGAGAACGAGGCCAGAAGCATTAGCAGGCATGCTGAGAACATGTGAGAACACCTGGGATGTGGAACACCTGGATTTCCTCAGGCAGCTCTCTACCTCTCCGTGGCTTCTTCATGTGATCTCTCCAGTACAGTCATTGCAGTGTACCCCGATTTCTCCTACGCCAACTCAGCCTCCTTAAAATCTTGCTCAGAAGACAGGAAGACAGACACCTCAGAAGTCACAAAGCATCACTTCATCTTAAGAGACAGGTCAAGGCAGTTACAAAGTCTACCCATTTCAAGGATAGAAAATACAGACCTCCATCTCTCCAAAGAAGAGTCTCGATATAAAAATACAAGAACAAAGTAGGATACGTATTGGTGTGCACACCTTTAGAGAATACCATTTGCCTTAAGCTCTAAAGTGGAAAAGGCAGATGCTGAAAGAAAATAATAATAATAACGTGAACACGACCAAGCCTAAGGGAGAAATCTGAGGATCAGGACCAACAACAGAACAAGTCAGGGAAGGAAGCCACTAACTGAAAGTGTGGTGGGTCTGGGAAGATCTTATGAGCTGCACTATGATGAGAAATGGCCCAGAATTGACTGAGAAACACAGTATCAAATGCTACTTCGACTTCTGCTTCTTTTGCAACCTAAGTGCCCGGAAGAGCAAGGCATCGACAAACAGAGCTAAGGAAAACTCCCTATCTTAAAAATATTGAATCCTTCATAAGAGTGAATTAGCGAGGGGCCACAGTGGCTGCTTTAATTAAAACTCCACAAGGAGAACAATAATGTCTACCTGGGACAGCACTGGCTGTCTAATACTTACGACTGACATGCTTAGTATATGTGCTGCTGAAGCGAGCACACGACTGACATGCTTAGACGGTACTTTCCAGTGTGCTGGCTGATCTAGCTTAGTACACTAAAGCATTTTCTTTCCATTCATGGGCTTTAAAGAGTCTTCCCTTTCTCAGTCTCTCCAGACTATTTATTGAACCGGTACCCTTCACCTCATCTATTCTGACTGTGTTCTTTCCCTGCACTTGCCTGTCCTGCACTTGTGGCTTGAGAACTGACCTTGACATCCTGTATGGGCTTTTTGTCCTAAGAGCATGGGCCAGGCCCATTCATTATCATATCCAACCCCAATTATTAGAATCCCATTATAGAAGCTGATCTCTGGACTCCCATTTTGAGGGTGGGTGGCTAAAAGTTCATAAAACACACATTGAAGTTATTTCATTAAATTATCTCAATCCTATGGTTTAGACTCAATATTACCACTTTTGCTTTAAAGAATAGCTTTTGATTCCTTGAAATCACAAAGCATGTAAACCATTAGGTCATGATACTTCTGGTAGTCTAACACTAATGTAGACCTCTCTATATACCATGGGAATCATGTGAGTATTTTATTTTTAAAGATTTGTCAGAGAGAGAGTGTGTGTGTGCAAGCTCACAAACAGGGGAGCGGTAGTCTCTCCGCCGAGCTAGGAGCCCAACATGTGGCTCTATCCCAGGACCCCGGAATCATGACCAGAGCCGAAGACAGATGCTTACACCAACTGAGCCACCCAGGCATCCCTTATCTGGGTATTCTGATGCAATCAAGTATTCTTTTACATAAATGTAAATGTTAATAACTGAACTTTTCAAGTGTGTCTGAATTCCACACATCGTTCTTGTCAAGATTAAGATTGAGCTAGCACGTAGGCACTCTTTAATATGTACTGGGCACTTATATAAATGTTTTAGATGCATTAATATTTTAATTATAACAGCAACACTAAGAGGGAATTAAATATAAATATATTAGGGAATAGTAAGTTTGGAGCTGGGATGCAAACCTAGACAGTCTGTCTCCAGGTTTAATATTCTGGATATTCTGATGTGATACTGTTTCTACCCAACCAAAGGTCTCCCTGAAACTTCAGCAAAGTTGAAACTATTCATTGGATTTAAGTTAAAACACTTATGACAACATACAAACGCACACAATCATTTTTTTTATGCTGATACCAGAAAAAACAGTACTCTCTGGTAGCTCTTCAAGTAAAAAGCAGCAATTCATAAATCTCAATCACAACCAGAAAAATATATCTTCAAAATTATTTCTCTATATTAAATGGGAATTTACTAATTTAGAAGATTAAAATGTGATTGCTTTATGGATTTAAATAATTAAAAACTAATTAAATCAATATAATAATATGAACCATTCAATATTCACACCAACATTTAGAATTTTTATAAAATTATCCATGTAGTTTGAGGCAAATTAGTACCATGTACTATTAATTAAATTTGTTCTCATTGCAGTAATTGTTTCAATTTGCTAAAAACCTAGTAGACAAATGGATAAAACCCTTAGTATAAATAATAGCTTAGCTTCTTTTAAATATTTTTTTTATTTTTCTCGATGCTTCTAGCTTAATGATTGTAAACTATTGCTCATACTCTCTTCCCTGAATATTCAGATCAATTCATTTCTTTTGTTCTACCTTTCCTCATCTCAAGAAATTCTGAAAATGTGAAATACCTACTCATCTTACATTTTGGATCTTATCAGTTGCTTCCTGTGTGCTTTGTTGTGTATTTGGTACTATCCATTCTTTCAAGAAGGTCTGAGTTTTTGGTGAACTCAATACCGGAAAGTAAATAAGGTTCTTTGCCTCTCTATAAATGGGCTGAGATTAAGTGTAGTGCTTTTGTTTATAGAAAGCATTAAGACATTAAAGAAATGTTCATCTGTGGACCACTGGCTAAATTTTGCATAAGCTTCTCCCCACCTTGGCACCAAAATTAAATCACCACTTGTCACCTTGAGATCCTGGTATCTATTGCAATCAGGTACAACATTTCACCTTTGTGTCCCTTATTCCATAAAGATAACATATATTATATATTAAAGATACAGAAATGGATGTCGTGAATGATAGTGATCACCTCCCTAGTGTATTCTTAGGGAAAGTACTGTCTTCTGGGTCCTCTCAGGAGACATATTTAGAAGTATGTTAACAGATTACACATGATCAATTTACTTGAACAGTCTTGTTTACTTAAAAACTTGTATAACATCTTAACTCCTTTCAACCTACAAGTTTAATAATTCAAATTATTAACTTTGGGTTGCCTATGTCTCTAATTTCTGTGAAGTCTCATTCCAGGACCAAAGCCAAAGGAGGAATTATTATCTGGGATCATATGTTCTTATGGCAGAAGACAGAGTGCGAAGTATGAAGTTCAACATAGGATCACATTAAATGCTTCTATTTATATATTTATATATATATGTATATATATATATTTTTTATATAGCATAATTTAAGTTTTCCCACTCTCCACTGACCAAAAGAAATCAAGTGTCCATGCCTAATAAGTTGAAGAAGCATGGCTAGGATGTTGATGTATAATCCTCTCAATGAGGAATAATTTTTTTAAAAAATTGTAATATTCAAAAAACACAATAAAACAAAATAAAATAATATAATGTTCAAAAGTAAAATAATAAATCTTCCAAATGTTTGGATTACAGATTTGACATCATAATTGACTGGCCCCAAGCACTTGCTGGGAACTGACTGAGTTCAGAGACTGGATTAAAACAATGTGTGTTGAGGTGGGTGGTTTGGCTTCCTCATGTAAAACAAATTCCTTAGACGAGGACATTCAGCATTTTAAGGGCTGCAACAATAGACAAAAATGTGACAACTTCATCAGTTGACAAGGAAAGCTCATTGGGTTTGGGAATTCAGATAAACCTGAGTTCTCTGATCTTCCCATATAGTCACATTCCTATTCTTTGGTCTTACCCTTTCTCCTTCAATGCCCTAAATGTCATAGAAGGTGCTTGATAAGGCTGTGGTTTTTAACTAAGATTGCAGTTAAGAAGCCCTACAGAATCGAACTTTGGTATTTTTGGTGGGGGAGGGTTTCTAGTATGGTGTTTCAACTTTATTTACAAGAGATTACTTAGTATCGTAAGAGAAAGCCTACACCAGGGGATTAAAAAAACTGAAATTAGAAACTGAAAGTTTTGGGGTGCCTGGGTGGTCAGCAGGTTAAGCCTCTACCTTCAGCTCAAGTCATGATCTCAGGGTCCTGGGATCAAGCCCCGCATTGCGCTCTATGCTCAGCAGGGAGACTGCTTCCACCCTCTCTCTCTGCCTCTCTGCCTACGTGTGATCTTCTATCTTTTTCTCTTTCTGTCAAATAAATAAATTAAATTAAATTAGAAAAAAAAGAAACTCAAAGTTGTCATTCGCTTTCTCAGTAGAGTTAGTGATGGCTACCATATCACACAGATGCTGAGTTATTAAGTTTATTTTGTTTCACAGCAGCAGCTGCAATTCTTGATAAGCTTTATCTTTCATGGTCACTTCATTTTAGATCTCATTCAGTAATAATTTAGCGAATTATAATTTTGAAAGCTCTGGTATTCCAGAGACCATTTCTATTTATTAGCATGATTTTTACTACCTTTGGTTCCAATTTATCAATTCTAACATTCCCCCAATTCAGCACAATCTTTTCTAGTACAGATTTCTGTATCAGAGTTGTTAGTTTTCAAACAATAAGACTTCACACTGAATAATTAATTGCCTCAAAAAGTAATTCACTGGGGTGCCTGTATGGTACAGCCAATTAAACATCAGACTCTTAGTTTCAACTCTAATCATGATCACAGGGTCATGAGATCTAGCCCCACGTTAGGCTCCATGCTCAGTGGGGAGTCTGCTTCAGATTCTCTCTCCCTCTCCCCTCTGCACATGCTTTCTCTCTCTCTCTCTCTCAAAGTAAATAAATTTTTATAAGTAATTCATTAAAAGAATATTTGGTAGGAGAGCATGTTTGGAAGAAAACCTATAGCATAAGATTTAGAAAACAGGCAGAAACAAGAACATCTTTAGGATAACGCTAGTCTCATGAATACATTAATACTTCTACAGCTTACCAATGCACAGTGCACAGCCCAGATATCACTGCTCATTGTGACAACCCTGGTCTCTGCAAGCAACTGTTGTACTGAAGTAACTTATTCCTGGAAACTTAGTGTCCTACCAACAGTTTCTGCTACCACCCTCAGCCAGATCAAGTCTTCTTGAAACTTAATGTTTTCCATAATTTAGTATTCAATTATTATGTTATCAGGTATACCTAATTTATTTTTTTTTCAGGTATACCTAATTTAAAATGCTGGTGTCTTTGCTGCAAGAGAGTCTGGGAAAGTGAGGAACTCAATTTCCAAAAGTAGGATCCAAATCCCACCAATACTCATAAAGTGGAAGATAATACAAACAGAAAGGTTTAGATACATCACACAGACACAGACACACATGCACACACACACACACACACACACAATTATCCATTATCTGTATCTACTTAACTCCTATTCATAACTAATTAGAAGAAGATACTCAAAATATTAACAAGGCAAGTTCTGATACATGGGATATCTACAGATATCCTTTATTCTATAGCTCAGACAAAATTATGGCCTGAGGTGCCCTCAGTCAGTTAAGCATTTGCTTTCAGCTCAGGTCACGATCCCAGCCAGAGTCCTAGGATCCAGCTCCACATGGAGCCCGCATCCCATCCAGCAGGCATGAGCCCCAAGTCGGGCTCCCTGCCCAGCAGGCAGTCAGCTTCCTCCTCTGCTCCTCCCCCTGCTCGTGCTTGCTCTTTCTCTCTCCTTCCCTTCCTCTCTCACTCTCGCTCTCTTTCTCTCTCTCAAATTAATAAAATCTTTAAAAAAAATTATGGCCCGTTTTTGTAAAATGTAACAGAGTCTCACCTATTATGTATGTAACATGTGTGACTCCTTTGGCCCTTCTGCAGCAGAGTCAAGCAATTGTGACAAACCACAAGGCACGCAAAGCCTAAAATACTCCCATTCCACATTTAAACAAATTAGCCAGCCTCTGCTCTAGATCACTGTTATTTTCTGAAATGTTGGAACTGAAAAGTCTATACAATGGTACTCTTGCAGACTGCTTTAACTTTTAAAGTTTTGGGGTTTTTGTTTGTTTTGTTTTGTTTTGTTTTAATTTTTATGCAATGAAAAACGAACTTACATTTCTCTTGGAAAAACTTCCATATTAAAATTAACTAAAAAAGGAAACAGATTATTGAGGTAAAGCACATATAACATTGCTAATGAAATCTCTATACAAATGTGAAAAAAGAAAAATATATATCACATAGATTAAAAAGAACACTAAAATGAGTGCTCACAATTGAATTCTTCGGGGGACTGAATTTGTTTGTTTTTTGTTTTTTTTGTTGTTTGTTTGTTTGTTTTTGACAGATAGAGATCACAAGTAGGCAGAGAGGCAGGCAGAGAGAGAGAGAGAGAGGAGGAAGCAGGCTCCCTGCTGAGCAGAGAGCCCAATGGGGCTCGATCCCAGAACCCTGAGATCATGACCTGAGCAGAAGGCAGAGGCTTAACCCACTGAGCCACCCAGGTGCCCCACTTGCCGGTATTTTTAATTGGAATTGCATTGAATCTGTAGTTCATTGTTGGGATGACAGATATCCATATGCAAACTCATGATATTTTAATAATATTGAGTTATCCAATTCAAAAGCATGGTACTTCTCTCCATTTTAAAGGCGTATTTCTGTTTTTCCTTAGCAGTGTTTTGTAGTTTGTCAGGGTTTTGTTTTTTTCTTTTTTAGTTATTTTTTCCAATTATTTATTCCTAGCACACACGGAGACAATATGTTTGCATTGATCTTCCATTCCACAACTTGCTAAGCTCTCTTATTATATCTAATAAGTCTTTCTAGACTTATCCGGATTTTCAAAGTAAGCATCATGTCCATTACACTCTGCATGAATAAAGTGGGCTTTACTTCTTTTTCAAAGTTTGTTTAGTTTCTTAAACTTGTCCATTGTACTAGCTGAGAGCTCAAAAAAAAAAAAAAACCAGAAGTAGTGGCAGTGGATTTTTTCCCTTTTTCAAGATTTTATAACCCTATATTATTTCTGATGTTAGCAGTAGGATTTTCATAGCTACCTTATTACTTTGAGGAATTTTCCTTCTAGTATTGGTTTGTCGACAGTTTTTATTATGCAGTTTGGTTGAACTATATTAAATAAGTTGTTCTTCCTCTATTGAAATGATCCTACATTTTCTTTCTTCTATTCTGTCATATCTATACCTCAGCGTAAGAAAAAGGAGAACTCTTAAATGAGGTTAAAGCCAAACATAATGGGTAAAATTCATTTGGATCCTGATATGGAAAAAAAAATTAGAATCTAACATTAAGGGTGTGTGGGTGGCTCAGTCAGTTAAGTGTCTGCCTTTGGCTCAGGTCATGATCTCGGGGTCCTGGGATCCAGTCCTGTATCAGGCTCCCTGCTCAATGGGGACCCTGCTTCTCCCTCTGCCTGATGCTCTGCCTGTCTGTGCTCGCTCGCTCTCTGTTAGATGAATAAATAAATAAAATCTTTTTTTTTTTAAAGTCTAACATTTAATTTTGGGGAAAGTGGGAAAATTTGAAAATAGACCAGGTATTAATTTATGCCAAAAATTACTAATTTTTTATATTATTCTAATGTGCTGTATTACATAAGAAGCTGTTTATAGCTTATATATATATATGAATTATTTAGCAGTGAAATGATACGATAACTAGAATTTGTTTTATACTGCTTCTGTATAAAAACCCTGACATTAAATAATAATAATAATAAAAAGAACTGGGAAAAATGCTTGAGAGTTATTTTTAGGTAATGGGTATATGTGGAACCTTTAATTTTCTTCAGAATATGTGGAATTTTTTTTGGAATGTGTTTAAAACAATTAGAATGGCTAGCAAGAGCATCAGTTTCTTCTAACCATATTTTTAAGGTTTTGACACATATGCATGCACATAAATACAATCTCCATTTCCTCTAATTATATCTTGAATCTGTTTTAGGATTTAGTCAAGAGACATTATGTTTCCATAATAACTAATTAAAAATGAAAAAGTATGAAAATTCCACAAAGTATCATTTTCTATGTATTTGTTGGAGAATTGTTTTATTTGCTAAGAATCATCTATGTTTTTGTCCATTTTCTTTTTTTTTAAGTTTTTATTTATTTGAGAAAAAGAGAGAGAAAGTGCAAGTGAACATGAGCAGGGGTGAGTGGGGGGCGGGCAGAGGGAGGAACAGACTCCCCATTGAGCACAGAACCCAACATGGGGCTGATCCCAGAATCCTGAGATCATGACCTGAGCCAAAGACAGACACTTAACCAACTGAGCCACCTATTTTTTGTTTACTTTGAATAATATATAATAGCTGATTGTGTAAATGCACACCTATTTTTTATTGTTTTAAGTTATTTTCTTGTATATGAATGCTTAATTCTTTTTCTGGGAGTTTGCTTTTGAGAGTTCGGAGCTATAAACTTCTTTGCACATGTCTCAGGGAGCACAAGGAAAATTATTTCTCTTAAGCAGAAAACTTTCAGTTAAATTGCTAGAGACAAGAACATATATAAATTTATAATTATGAGTTCATGCTAAACCATAACACCAAACTTTTTTAAAGTGGATATATCATTTCACTCCTACTATGAATGGATCCCAGTGATCTATATCCTCCTCAACATTCATTGCCAGGTTTATTTTTCAATATAATATTGTATTTTTGCCAATAAAATGGATATACAATATTATCCCAGTGTGACTCTGATTTTTATTTCCTTGAACACTAATGAAGTTGAACATCTCTTCATATATTCTTCTCGATATGTATATCTTTAAGGTTTTTTGAGATATCTATTTATGCCATTTTTTTTCCCTTGGACTCTATACTTTTCTTAGTGATTTGTATGCTTTCCATATATATATAGGTATACATATATATATATTTAAGATTTTATTTATTTATTTGACAGACAGAGATCACAAGTAGGCAGAGAGGCAGGCAGGAGGGGGTGGGGAAGCAGGCTCCCTGCTGAGCAGAGAGCCCCATGCGGGGCTCAATCCCAGGACCCTGGGATCATGACCTGAACTGAAGGCAGAGGCTTTAACCTACTGAGCCTCCCAGGCGCCCCTCCTCATATATTTTTGATACTAATCTATTTTGATTATGTGTCTTGCAAATATATTCTTCAGGATCACAATTAATATTTATTGAATAAATGAATGAATAAATATTGAATTAAAATACTTCTTCACATACTGGGTTTTGAATTCAGCAGCTAAGTAAATTTGGCCAAGTCATTTAATTCCTCTGTATTTTAATTTTCCATGTTAAACACTTATAATACCACTGTATCAGTTTTGATTTCACTAAGTTAATAAAATGAGATTGTGAAGAAATTGAAAGCATTTTATGCCAGTGAATTATTTCTCTTGTGAAAGTTATTTCTCTTATTAATATTAAATAACAGATACATGCATACATACATACATATATACATAACTGAATAGAATGATAGAGGATAGATAGATACAGGTATAGACAGATATTTTAGAAATAAAAGAAGTCCTATACTATAATATTTCTACCATCATACGACTCAACCATAGAGCAAATGATTTTTTCTGATATAGAAACTAAATAATATTTCTTAGCAAAGTATATGTTTTAAAATGTTTAACCACAAAAATAGTCACATATTTACACGTAATTTGTATCTTTCTTGAAGTAGTATTTTGAGAGTCCAATACAATATTCAAGATTTAACACAGATTAGATAAGAATTAAATAAGAATTAACTTTCTCTTTTGTTTGCAGTGTGACCTCATCCAATTTCTGCTGCCCTTTCCTCCAAAGAAACATACCTGTGTCCAGATATGAAGGTGACTATATCCTATGTCCTTTTGCTGAGTTGTAGCTAATAACACATGACTGATCAAAGGAAAGTTCACCCTAGACCAAATCACACATAATTTTATTTTCACAAATCGTCTTGATCCCCTTTCTCTCTTCATTTGGTTTTTCCAATTTATCAAAGCATAAACAACCTCACTTCTTTATTATTTGAAAGGTTAGTAAGATACTATTTTATCTAATAAAATATATAAAGCTATCAGAGATGTACATAAATGATGTTTTAATAGAACTACAAAAATATATAGAACTTAAAGGTAATATTTAGTTTATAATTTTGAATTTATTTTAATAGCTTATTCTTTAATAAAAATGGCATACTGCTGACTGAATTATATTATATTAATTTCAGGTTTTGCTTTTAGAATGTTGTCAGAATTATTCACCTGGACTATACGAAGCAAGTCAGAAGGCAACTGATAAACTGAAAAGTGGACCTAATCCAGATTTTTAAAAATACAGATCATTTAAATATATTATTTCCTTAGATGCATGTCATCATTTTAGCTACATTACTGTTTTCTTAAACAGTTGAACAAACTGTCCTCGTGTTCAGGGTAAAATGATTTGAACAACGGTATTTTATGCATCAGTGCTATTGCTCACAACATTTGATAACCTGGAAATTTTCTACTAGATTTGTGAGAAACACATGAAAAATTTAAACATGGATGATTGATACCTCTCCATGCAACAGTCATAGAATGGGGAGAATAAAGTTTAGATGTAAGATGAGAATTAGAACATCCAAAGGTGACCTTAAGCCAAAGAAGCTTTAATACTAAGATCTTTTTTTCAATGACCTACAGCAGGGAGCCAAATTGGAATAGAAAATACAGTGTTATTTTGTCAGATATGTAGATTTTCCCTAATTAGATTAGCCTACCAATTTCTGAAGAGCCTTGTCTCAGTTTTTAGGCCTCCAACGAAATAACTCGATAACTTAGTAGCTTAAAAGAAAAACATTTCCTTTGCTTATGACAGCTTAACTCTGTTGTACTGAGCATCACCTAAGGTGGCTTGGAGAACGAGGCCAGAAGCATTAGCAGGCATGCTGAGAACATGTGAGAACACCTGGGATGTGGAACACCTGGATTTCCTCAGGCAGCTCTCTACCTCTCCGTGGCTTCTTCATGTGATCTCTCCAGTACAGTCATTGCAGTGTACCCCGATTTCTCCTACGCCAACTCAGCCTCCTTAAAATCTTGCTCAGAAGACAGGAAGACAGACACCTCAGAAGTCACAAAGCATCACTTCATCTTAAGAGACAGGTCAAGGCAGTTACAAAGTCTACCCATTTCAAGGATAGAAAATACAGACCTCCATCTCTCCAAAGAAGAGTCTCGATATAAAAATACAAGAACAAAGTAGGATACGTATTGGTGTGCACACCTTTAGAGAATACCATTTGCCTTAAGCTCTAAAGTGGAAAAGGCAGATGCTGAAAGAAAATAATAATAATAACGTGAACACGACCAAGCCTAAGGGAGAAATCTGAGGATCAGGACCAACAACAGAACAAGTCAGGGAAGGAAGCCACTAACTGAAAGTGTGGTGGGTCTGGGAAGATCTTATGAGCTGCACTATGATGAGAAATGACCCAGAATTGACTGAGAAACACAGTATCAAATGCTACTTCGACTTCTGCTTCTTTTGCAACCTAAGTGCCCGGAAGAGCAAGGCATCGACAAACAGAGCTAAGGAAAACTCCCTATCTTAAAAATATTGAATCCTTCATAAGAGTGAATTAGCGAGGGGCCACAGTGGCTGCTTTAATTAAAACTCCACAAGGAGAACAATAATGTCTACCTGGGACAGCACTGGCTGTCTAATACTTACGACTGACATGCTTAGTATATGTGCTGCCGAAGCGAGCACACGACTGACATGCTTAGACGGTACTTTCCAGTGTGCTGGCTGATCTAGCTTAGTACACTAAAGCATTTTCTTTCCATTCATGGGCTTTAAAGAGTCTTCCCTTTCTCAGTCTCTCCAGACTATTTATTGAACCGGTACCCTTCACCTCATCTATTCTGACTGTGTTCTTTCCCTGCACTTGCCTGTCCTGCACTTGTGGCTTGAGAACTGACCTTGACATCCTGTATGGGCTTTTTGTCCTAAGAGCATGGGCCAGGCCCATTCATTATCATATCCAACCCCAATTATTAGAATCCCATTATAGAAGCTGATCTCTGGACTCCCATTTTGAGGGTGGGTGGCTAAAAGTTCATAAAACACACATTGAAGTTATTTCATTAAATTATCTCAATCCTATGGTTTAGACTCAATATTACCACTTTTGCTTTAAAGAATAGCTTTTGATTCCTTGAAATCACAAAGCATGTAAACCATTAGGTCATGATACTTCTGGTAGTCTAACACTAATGTAGACCTCTCTATATACCATGGGAATCATGTGAGTATTTTATTTTTAAAGATTTGTCAGAGAGAGAGTGTGTGTGTGCAAGCTCACAAACAGGGGAGCGGTAGTCTCTCCGCCGAGCTAGGAGCCCAACATGTGGCTCTATCCCAGGACCCCGGAATCATGACCAGAGCCGAAGACAGATGCTTACACCAACTGAGCCACCCAGGCATCCCTTATCTGGGTATTCTGATGCAATCAAGTATTCTTTTACATAAATGTAAATGTTAATAACTGAACTTTTCAAGTGTGTCTGAATTCCACACATCGTTCTTGTCAAGATTAAGATTGAGCTAGCACGTAGGCACTCTTTAATATGTACTGGGCACTTATATAAATGTTTTAGATGCATTAATATTTTAATTATAACAGCAACACTAAGAGGGAATTAAATATAAATATATTAGGGAATAGTAAGTTTGGAGCTGGGATGCAAACCTAGACAGTCTGTCTCCAGGTTTAATATTCTGGATATTCTGATGTGATACTGTTTCTACCCAACCAAAGGTCTCCCTGAAACTTCAGCAAAGTTGAAACTATTCATTGGATTTAAGTTAAAACACTTATGACAACATACAAACGCACACAATCATTTTTTTTATGCTGATACCAGAAAAAACAGTACTCTCTGGTAGCTCTTCAAGTAAAAAGCAGCAATTCATAAATCTCAATCACAACCAGAAAAATATATCTTCAAAATTATTTCTCTATATTAAATGGGAATTTACTAATTTAGAAGATTAAAATGTGATTGCTTTATGGATTTAAATAATTAAAAACTAATTAAATCAATATAATAATATGAACCATTCAATATTCACACCAACATTTAGAATTTTTATAAAATTATCCATGTAGTTTGAGGCAAATTAGTACCATGTACTATTAATTAAATTTGTTCTCATTGCAGTAATTGTTTCAATTTGCTAAAAACCTAGTAGACAAATGGATAAAACCCTTAGTATAAATAATAGCTTAGCTTCTTTTAAATATTTTTTTTATTTTTCTCGATGCTTCTAGCTTAATGATTGTAAACTATTGCTCATACTCTCTTCCCTGAATATTCAGATCAATTCATTTCTTTTGTTCTACCTTTCCTCATCTCAAGAAATTCTGAAAATGTGAAATACCTACTCATCTTACATTTTGGATCTTATCAGTTGCTTCCTGTGTGCTTTGTTGTGTATTTGGTACTATCCATTCTTTCAAGAAGGTCTGAGTTTTTGGTGAACTCAATACCGGAAAGTAAATAAGGTTCTTTGCCTCTCTATAAATGGGCTGAGATTAAGTGTAGTGCTTTTGTTTATAGAAAGCATTAAGACATTAAAGAAATGTTCATCTGTGGACCACTGGCTAAATTTTGCATAAGCTTCTCCCCACCTTGGCACCAAAATTAAATCACCACTTGTCACCTTGAGATCCTGGTATCTATTGCAATCAGGTACAACATTTCACCTTTGTGTCCCTTATTCCATAAAGATAACATATATTATATATTAAAGATACAGAAATGGATGTCGTGAATGATAGTGATCACCTCCCTAGTGTATTCTTAGGGAAAGTACTGTCTTCTGGGTCCTCTCAGGAGACATATTTAGAAGTATGTTAACAGATTACACATGATCAATTTACTTGAACAGTCTTGTTTACTTAAAAACTTGTATAACATCTTAACTCCTTTCAACCTACAAGTTTAATAATTCAAATTATTAACTTTGGGTTGCCTATGTCTCTAATTTCTGTGAAGTCTCATTCCAGGACCAAAGCCAAAGGAGGAATTATTATCTGGGATCATATGTTCTTATGGCAGAAGACAGAGTGCGAAGTATGAAGTTCAACATAGGATCACATTAAATGCTTCTATTTATATATTTATATATATATGTATATATATATATTTTTTATATAGCATAATTTAAGTTTTCCCACTCTCCACTGACCAAAAGAAATCAAGTGTCCATGCCTAATAAGTTGAAGAAGCATGGCTAGGATGTTGATGTATAATCCTCTCAATGAGGAATAATTTTTTTAAAAAATTGTAATATTCAAAAAACACAATAAAACAAAATAAAATAATATAATGTTCAAAAGTAAAATAATAAATCTTCCAAATGTTTGGATTACAGATTTGACATCATAATTGACTGGCCCCAAGCACTTGCTGGGAACTGACTGAGTTCAGAGACTGGATTAAAACAATGTGTGTTGAGGTGGGTGGTTTGGCTTCCTCATGTAAAACAAATTCCTTAGACGAGGACATTCAGCATTTTAAGGGCTGCAACAATAGACAAAAATGTGACAACTTCATCAGTTGACAAGGAAAGCTCATTGGGTTTGGGAATTCAGATAAACCTGAGTTCTCTGATCTTCCCATATAGTCACATTCCTATTCTTTGGTCTTACCCTTTCTCCTTCAATGCCCTAAATGTCATAGAAGGTGCTTGATAAGGCTGTGGTTTTTAACTAAGATTGCAGTTAAGAAGCCCTACAGAATCGAACTTTGGTATTTTTGGTGGGGGAGGGTTTCTAGTATGGTGTTTCAACTTTATTTACAAGAGATTACTTAGTATCGTAAGAGAAAGCCTACACCAGGGGATTAAAAAAACTGAAATTAGAAACTGAAAGTTTTGGGGTGCCTGGGTGGTCAGCAGGTTAAGCCTCTACCTTCAGCTCAAGTCATGATCTCAGGGTCCTGGGATCAAGCCCCGCATTGCGCTCTATGCTCAGCAGGGAGACTGCTTCCACCCTCTCTCTCTGCCTCTCTGCCTACGTGTGATCTTCTATCTTTTTCTCTTTCTGTCAAATAAATAAATTAAATTAAATTAGAAAAAAAAGAAACTCAAAGTTGTCATTCGCTTTCTCAGTAGAGTTAGTGATGGCTACCATATCACACAGATGCTGAGTTATTAAGTTTATTTTGTTTCACAGCAGCAGCTGCAATTCTTGATAAGCTTTATCTTTCATGGTCACTTCATTTTAGATCTCATTCAGTAATAATTTAGCGAATTATAATTTTGAAAGCTCTGGTATTCCAGAGACCATTTCTATTTATTAGCATGATTTTTACTACCTTTGGTTCCAATTTATCAATTCTAACATTCCCCCAATTCAGCACAATCTTTTCTAGTACAGATTTCTGTATCAGAGTTGTTAGTTTTCAAACAATAAGACTTCACACTGAATAATTAATTGCCTCAAAAAGTAATTCACTGGGGTGCCTGTATGGTACAGCCAATTAAACATCAGACTCTTAGTTTCAACTCTAATCATGATCACAGGGTCATGAGATCTAGCCCCACGTTAGGCTCCATGCTCAGTGGGGAGTCTGCTTCAGATTCTCTCTCCCTCTCCCCTCTGCACATGCTTTCTCTCTCTCTCTCTCTCAAAGTAAATAAATTTTTATAAGTAATTCATTAAAAGAATATTTGGTAGGAGAGCATGTTTGGAAGAAAACCTATAGCATAAGATTTAGAAAACAGGCAGAAACAAGAACATCTTTAGGATAACGCTAGTCTCATGAATACATTAATACTTCTACAGCTTACCAATGCACAGTGCACAGCCCAGATATCACTGCTCATTGTGACAACCCTGGTCTCTGCAAGCAACTGTTGTACTGAAGTAACTTATTCCTGGAAACTTAGTGTCCTACCAACAGTTTCTGCTACCACCCTCAGCCAGATCAAGTCTTCTTGAAACTTAATGTTTTCCATAATTTAGTATTCAATTATTATGTTATCAGGTATACCTAATTTATTTTTTTTTCAGGTATACCTAATTTAAAATGCTGGTGTCTTTGCTGCAAGAGAGTCTGGGAAAGTGAGGAACTCAATTTCCAAAAGTAGGATCCAAATCCCACCAATACTCATAAAGTGGAAGATAATACAAACAGAAAGGTTTAGATACATCACACAGACACAGACACACATGCACACACACACACACACACACACAATTATCCATTATCTGTATCTACTTAACTCCTATTCATAACTAATTAGAAGAAGATACTCAAAATATTAACAAGGCAAGTTCTGATACATGGGATATCTACAGATATCCTTTATTCTATAGCTCAGACAAAATTATGGCCTGAGGTGCCCTCAGTCAGTTAAGCATTTGCTTTCAGCTCAGGTCACGATCCCAGCCAGAGTCCTAGGATCCAGCTCCACATGGAGCCCGCATCCCATCCAGCAGGCATGAGCCCCAAGTCGGGCTCCCTGCCCAGCAGGCAGTCAGCTTCCTCCTCTGCTCCTCCCCCTGCTCGTGCTTGCTCTTTCTCTCTCCTTCCCTTCCTCTCTCACTCTCGCTCTCTTTCTCTCTCTCAAATTAATAAAATCTTTAAAAAAAATTATGGCCCGTTTTTGTAAAATGTAACAGAGTCTCACCTATTATGTATGTAACATGTGTGACTCCTTTGGCCCTTCTGCAGCAGAGTCAAGCAATTGTGACAAACCACAAGGCACGCAAAGCCTAAAATACTCCCATTCCACATTTAAACAAATTAGCCAGCCTCTGCTCTAGATCACTGTTATTTTCTGAAATGTTGGAACTGAAAAGTCTATACAATGGTACTCTTGCAGACTGCTTTAACTTTTAAAGTTTTGGGGTTTTTGTTTGTTTTGTTTTGTTTTGTTTTAATTTTTATGCAATGAAAAACGAACTTACATTTCTCTTGGAAAAACTTCCATATTAAAATTAACTAAAAAAGGAAACAGATTATTGAGGTAAAGCA
This sequence comes from Neogale vison, assembly GCF_020171115.1. NCBI lineage: Eukaryota > Metazoa > Chordata > Mammalia > Carnivora > Mustelidae > Neogale > Neogale vison. The sequence goes on along the minus strand of NC_058102.1, from coordinate 32,417,646 downwards.
CATATAACATTGCTAATGAAATCTCTATACAAATGTGAAAAAAGAAAAATATATATCACATAGATTAAAAAGAACACTAAAATGAGTGCTCACAATTGAATTCTTCGGGGGACTGAATTTGTTTGTTTTTTTTGTTTGTTTGTTTTTTTGTTTGTTTGTTCGTTTGTTTTTGACAGATAGAGATTACAAGTAGGCAGAGAGGCAGGCAGAGAGAGAAGAGGAAGCAGGCCCCTTGCTGAGCAGAGGGCCCTATGCGGGGCTTGATCCCAGGACCCTGGGATCATGACCTGAGCCGAAGGCAGAGGCTTTAACCCACTGAGCCACCCAGGTGCCCCTAAAGACATGTTTTAAAGCTTTGGCTTTCAATAACAAGGTGACAGACACCTAGGTGAAGAGGCAGCTTATGCAAGTAAGGCACTTCACAGACAAAAAATACAATGTCTTGGAATAGACATCCTAAGTTTATAAAAGTTTACTTATTTACAAACCTGTTATTTTTTTTTTCACATTACCTTTCCTTTGTACCTTAATTTTGTATTTTTTCGACATTTTATTTATTTTATTCTTTTTAAAGGATTTTCTTTATTTATTTGACAGAGATCAGAAGTAGGGAGAGACATAGGCACAAAGACCAGGGGAAGCAGGCTCCCTGCTGAGCAGAGAGCCAGATGCGGGGCTCAACCACAGGATCCCAAACCCCGAGACCATGACCCGAACTAAAGACCTAGGCTTAACCCACTGAGCCCCCTAGGTGCCCCTTTTTCTACATTTTAGAAGCTACCAGGTTGGCAAACATAATTTTGTATTTCCTAGAACGCTAATTCAGCTCCACAAGGAAAATGTAACCAGAACATAACTTTCTGTCATTAAGCAATGGCATTTTCTCTTGAGCTGTGTGAACTGCAAAGTGATAGAGATAACAGCAGAAGCTATAAATTTAGGGCATCTGCAATTTTTAAGCAGTTTCAATAATAACTAGCCAGAATGTTTCCTTTGTTTCCTGGCTAGCCACCAAACTTTGCATAAAGACTGTATCTTTTTATTGATCTATTTGCTGGAATGAATCATAGAAGGCTCCCCCAACCTCAAGAGTAGGTTTCAATATCGTTGTTTGTCAGCAGTTAGTTAGCAAATGATCTATTAATCCAAATTTTGTTTTGGGGGGGGATATGCCTAACAGAAACTTGTGAACATTTTGATAACACATCTGTTGACCCACAGTTCTATGAATCCAATCTCTACAGTGCCATTCTTTAAGTTTCTGCTAAAATTGAACCATAATCAAAATGCCCTGATAGCTCATTCTAGGGAAGACATAAAAAGGCCTAATTAACATAACCTACCATTCTAGCTAAAATAAAATCTTGCATGTGTTTGACAAGTGTTACATAATGACATTTGCTATTAATATTAAAAGGAAATATTTTTGTTGTCAATCTTCTTTCCTTTATTTAGTGTATCAATTTAAGCCTATTAATATTAACAGAAATATTCACTTAAATATATTATTTTAAAAAGAGGAAAGAAAACATATTATTTGGAGACAGAAATAAGTTATAGTTAAAGTATTTATTAAAGGCAGTAGAGATCTTAGTGTATCTGAAATTAAGATATCTGGAATAAAAAGTTGTTACACAGATTAAATCTGATCACAGAACTAAACTGTAGGGAACTGAACAGTTGTGTGATTTAATAACAATAAATAACAGTTAACAAGTTTCTTTTCTAGGTTCCAGGTTCTATGCTAAACACTTTATAAGCATCCATATATTCCCTTATTCCTTTTAAGTTACTTAGTTACTAAGTAACTAAGTTCTATGTCCCTGTTTTACAAATTAATAATCTCATTTTTAGAAAGGCTAAAAAATTTGCCCAGAACAAATATATGAACACAAAAACATTTCTAGAACTTGAAAGTATAACAAAGTCAACTCAACCTTTTTTTGACTATGCTTTTTAACATAGATAAACTATGTTTATCTAATTCCATTAGATAAACTAATGGAATTTTACAAAAGGATAACCTCAAGTCCACCCTCTATTCATTACCCAGAACTTGTCCCCATTAGTCAATCCTGAACATATATTTACTTGCTTTGATTTCTTTAGCCTCTACAAATGTTCTATGTGGATTAGATCTTTGGGTTGTTTCTTTCAGCTTCCAAGCCACCTTCACCCTCGTTCTGCCTCTCCATCCATTAACACAAGTGGACTGTACTTTGCAATTTGCCTACTCCTGGAATCCATCTACCAGGCCCCATATTATTGGGAAAGAGTCCAGCACTTAAAACAAAATTCTTGCCGGGGCGCCTGGGTGGCTCAGTGGATTAAGCCGCTGCCTTCGGCTCAGGTCATGATCCCAGGGTTCTGGGATCGAGCCCCGCATCGGGCTCTCTGCTCTGTGGGAAGCCTGCTTCCTCCTCTCTCTCTGCCTGCCTCTTGCCAACTTCTGATCTCTGTCTGTCAAATAAATAAATAAAAATAAAATCTTTAAAAAAAAAAAAAAACAAAATTCTTGCCTATTTTAAAATTTCTAAGATGGCAGAAATGAAAAATGTACATAATTTAAAGAATATAAAAGAAAATGCTGAGTGAAATATTTATCTTGCAATAATAAGAAGTTAACATTGTTCATTAGCTTCCTTCATCTTTTAGTAATATGTTGAAAAATCACACTCATAGTCATAGGAAATTTTCTTCATAGGTGGCTAATCTAGATTCTTATCCACATAATCTATGAGATTCAAGCTCAAAATGTGTCTGAGTGTGTCTTCTATTTCTTTTTTTTTTTCTCCCATTTTTTCCTTCCTAGGGACTCCACTTCCTTACCCCCCACCCCAGCCCCTTGTCTAAGGAAAAGAGATCTGAGAATTACTTAGATATGTTATTACTATCAGGTACACTTTACATTTTTAAAAAGAGGACCACCATGGTAACCCCAAGGAAATTGTACAGCACACCATCAGGAAACTAGTAAGTTCTCAATGAACATTAATTCCCCTCTTAAACTCCAAAAACTAAGAAAAATAGTGCATTTGTGGACTGAAGTTGCATGTCATATTGATAATCTAGTCTTGTACATATTCTTACCTTATCTCAGATTTTCCCACCTAATCCATATTGATATGTGTGAAGTGTTTTGCTAAAATAAGATACTTTCCCCTTTGTGGTGAAGTTCTTTTTGTGGTATGTTTATTTAAATTTTGTAAAGATCCACTGTACTGCAATGACCTGCTGGTTTAATTGTTTTACTCATGTTTTGCCCTTTCTAGCAATAAGTATGTCTTCCTGATATGGGTTTTCTAAATGTTTTTCGACTTCAACCATAGTTCTTAAATTAAGTATATATCATGTTACTAGCACTTAAACTTAAAACACTATTTAATTGTTTTCATTGCAGATAATTGTTCAGGTTTATCAAAAGTGAGCTTAGTAAAATATATATATATTTATACATATACAAATATACATATATACATAATTAGGGATGGTTTCAGACGAGGGTATATACAAATAAACACACAAACACACACACATATATATGTATATATATATGAATGAATTCTCTTTAAGAATCTTTAAGTGAATTTTGATTTAGTAGAAGAACCAAATAAAATCTAATTATAGAAGGAAATAAGTATTATCACTGAAGTGTCCAAAACATGCTTTCATTTAATTGACTTTGAATTATTTCTCTTACTTTACTTCTATTGGGATTTATGTTCCTATTTCTAAATTAAAAAGTAATTAAAATTGTTATCTGGCATCCGTACACTATGTCCTGTGTTAAAGAATGCAAAATGAATTTGGTAAAATTTCAAGTAAGAACAACAAAGGCAAGAAATTTGATACGTCTTTGAGATGGATTAGCTGTACAAAGAGAGTATGAAGGGCCAATTCCAAGAGACCCAACTACTCAATGTGCATGTTTTAATATCATATTCAACTCAGTTATCACTGCAATAGCTTCTACACTGGCCATTTAGCTTCCTATGGGCATGTTGATAAAGGTGTGGTTAACTGAAGCTTATTCCAAGAAATAAGAAGATAGATGAATATAAGCAGGCATATATGTATATATTTCTTCCCAGAAAAAAATATAACATATATACTATAATAAAAATACTGTATGTCTATATGTGTATATATGTACACACACACACACACACACACACACACACACTAGTCTTAATGGATAAAGAAATTGTTATTAAAATCCTCTAGGAATTAATTTTTATTTCATAAATTTTTATCTTCAATATAAATAAGAATATAATATTAACTATGCAGATATATAGCTTTCATTCAAAAATTATTTCTATATTTTTGCATTATTTTCTTTCCCATGTCCAAAGAGTCACTTTTTCTATGGAAAATAAGAACAACAACAACACCCCCTTTCCACCAGACTACTCCTTTGTCCACTCTATCTTCTGTTATATTTGGCTATACTAGAAAAACATGATAAGATGGTCCACAGTTATTAATTGATATATATTTCACAGTAATTTCCCAATATATTAAGGCAAAGGCAGATACATCTACTGAAAATGCCCAAGGAAAAGCTTGAACTTTTTAGGGAGGCTAACCAATGAAGAAACTCACACTCTGTAATTAAAAGAGAATCAACTTTTATTCAGGGAATGCAATAATTTAGTCTTAATGACATTTGACAGGGGAGACTAAGGTCATCCTAAGAAGTCTGATTCTGAAGCCCTCTGGACTCTTTAAAACCTTTCCACGAGATGTATCTCTCATAGAAAACCTAATTTGATATGCCTTAAGGTTACCAAAGATGAAGAGAATAAATTGTTTTAGTGTTTAGAAATTTTTCCTTTAACAGGGGTTGTTAATACCCTGGTCGGAAACCATCCCTAATCATGTATTCTCTACGGCACTTAGACCTTGATTCCTGTTAACTGACAAGAGCAACAGGACGCATGAGTGGGTCCAGCCCCTCTGCCGTGCTCCTCTGCCACCTGTGGTGCCTTAGCTAGGGATGTTCCACCCAGTCCAAAGGGAACCAGCCCCAAAACAATTCCATTATCTTTGATTTAAGGCTTCCACATGCTGTGAGGAAAGTAGGTAACTCCTGAATGTTGATTTTCCTTGAAAAGTCAAGATCAGCTTTTGTGCCTCTGTTTTTTATTATTTGATCTCTCATGAGGAGCTCATTGTAGCTCTAAACAGAAACCATTGAAATTAAGATTATCTGATTATCTTTGAACTTGTCTTTCCTGCAGTGGCAGAAATCATTCTAAGCATTGTAATTTTGTATGACATATTCTAGTGACATTAAAGATGGACTTCATTTCATTTTTCTTTTTTTTTTTTTGGAATTTTCAAATGACCTTTGGCACATAAGGTAACCCCCAGAAGTCTGTAACTATATTTGCTAATATGGCACAAAAATGTACACAGCTAGTTATTAAATCTGGAATTCTGTGAAAAATATCATGCCTGCTTTCTTCATAACAGTCAGTAATCAACAAGATGTCGCCACACACATACACATACACATATATGTATATATTGAATAAAAATGGTTAAAACTGAGGGTTTTTTCACATACATTTACATTCATCATGAATCTCAAAAATCCTCCTTTAACGCTGCGTAAGTCTAATATTTTGTCAGCATTCCTAATAGTTTGTAGTAAAATATAATCAAGCTGCAAGAGGAATAACACAGAATAGAGGGCAAGTAATTTGCAGTGAAATAGGTATGCTAAAAGGCTGAAAAATTGTAAGTCACCAAATACAGTCTTTTGGACACTGAGAGATTATGTCAGTGCAATTATGCCTCTGTAGAAAATCACACCCTTAATAATTAATCAGGGTAATTGGAAATTTGCAAACTATAATAATTGGTCTCTATTTTACCTAAGCAGATAAATTAACGAGTTAAGTAAAAACCCTTGTAAAAAGCGAATTAACAATCAAATCAGTCTAAAATTTGGTTTTCTGAAAATGTGATCTTACCTGAATGCTATCACGCAGACCTTCGTTTGTGTTTGAATATCTGGGTCAGAGTCATTAATATAATTTTCCTAGCATTCTTGGCAAAAGGCAGAGATGATAATTCCTAGTGGAAATTAAATGATGCATTAGTATATGCATTATTATATCCATTTGTTTATTTACAAATAGATATTTACTGAATGCAACTATATACAAAAATTTTGGTCTAGGAACTAAGGACTTAGCAGTAAACAAAATGGATAACAATCCATTCCTTCATGGAGCATGTAATTGTATATATTTTCTTCTTTGAAGGTAAAATGTTCAAATATTTATTTTATTTATATTCAAAATAACCCATACAAATATATAGTGAAGATATTCAATTTAAAATGTAAATATTGAGACTAAAAGATCTAAAGAGATGACTCCTGACACAGCCTCTTGACTGTCAATGCTCTATTTGCTCAAACCATACAGGGCTTCTTCATAACATAAATGTCCAATTATTATAAAAATCATTTGTATACATACCTATTTAATTTCATAGTTTAAGTGACAGGCTATCAAAGTGTCATTAGCAGAGAAAAAAGATCTATGATGAATACTAGCTAAATGAACCTGTACTGTCTTCTACATTTCACAGTGGATGAGACACCAGATGTAAGTTACAAAAATGAGACCATAGACACTGACATTTCCCCTTTTGATATACATTGCCAGGTTTGTACCTGTATGTAAGGAACTACTCCAAATATAGAACACAAAATAATAAGATTTTAATATAGAAAGTATAAAAAGTTTAAAATATATATATATAAACACACACACACACACATATATACATATATATATATATATATATATATATATATATATATATATGACCTCGGGGTCTGTTTCTGGGCACCTGTGAAGAGGTAAGCCACAGCACCCTAATACAGCACGTGCTATTCACTGAACTGAAGTACATGTACGTTTGCTCAGCCTTCCTCTGAGAAAGCTTAAACTTTCCCAATGTCCACTGTCTACATTATTTTTTCTTTGTTTTGTAATGCTGTACTGCATTTGGATACTATTGAAAACACAAAGACGAAAAAAGGATGAAACACTTCATAAAAGAAATGTAGAAAAAGTACAGTGTGCTCTACGCCCCAAAAAAGACAAGAAAATGTCCAGCATGAAGTCCTGTATAGAGGGAGGTCCTTTCCTATACCCCATTTCCAGCTTCATTCTGACCTCCCTCCCAAAACAGAAAGCACTGTTTGTTCTGTGAGCATTTCTTTTTCAATCCTCCCTGCCCCTGGGCTCATGTAAACATAATACTTTGTTTCCTTGAGCTGCCATAACAGATTACCACAAACCAGGTGGCTTAGAACAACAGAAATTTACTGTCCACAGTTCTGGAGGCTAGAAGTCTAAAATCAAGATGTTAGCAGGGTCATGCTTCCTCAGAAGGCTTTTAGGAAAGAATCTTCCCTTGCCTTCCTTCTAATCTCTGGTAGTTGCTGGCAGTCTTTGGGAGTTCCTTGGCTTGTACAGGTGTGTCTCCAATCTGGGCTTCCATAATTATATGACATTTCCCCCCAGTGTGGCTGTGTCTCTATTGCCTTCTTTTAGGAGTTCCAGTCATACTGAATTTTAGCCCCCTCCCCTTATCCAGTATGACCTCATCGTAACTTAGTTACATCTGATGACAAAACTCTCTCCACCAAATTTTAGTCAGGTTCCTCAGAGATCTCTTCCAGACTAGGCTTCAACCTTGGCCCAAATCCTTCTTTGGCCTGCCCAGCCTAGGTTTAGCAAAGAATCCTGCTAGGCCATTCCCCCCTACTCTCAGTATAGGATCTCTTAAAAACTGAACATAGGGGACGCCTGGGTGGCTCAGTTGGTTAAGCAGCTGCCTTCGGCTCAGGTCATGATCCCGGCGTCCTGGGATCGAGTCCCGCATCGGGCTCCTTGCTCGGCAGGGAGGCTGCTTCTCCCTCTGCCTCTGCCTGCCTCTCTGTCTGCCTGTGCTCGCTCTCTCTCTGACAAATAAATAAATAAAATCTTTAAAAAAAAAAAAAAAAAAACTGAACATAGTCCTCATCCCCACCCTGGATATCTGATCACCTTGTCCTGCCTTCAGCAAGAATCCTTTTAAGTAGGTTTAGCAAGAATCCCCTTCCCATTGTCTGCTCATAGTAGTTTTCTATCCTTGGACTCCCTCACTCTGCACCTGGGCTATATATCCCTTACTCATCCTTGCTATATTCAAAATTGAGCTCTGTTCTATACTAAAGTCTCTGTCCCCATATTGCTAGAGTTACTGAATAAAATCTGATTTTATTAATTTAGCTAGTGTACAGTTCGGTCTTCTTTGACACTATAAAGTCCCCTTTTTCCAAATAAAGTCACATTCTGAGGTTCTGGGTGTACGTGGATTTGGGACAACACTATTTAACACAGTACACACTAAAACCAATCACACATACATACACACGATTACATATGTTTGTTGTTGTTGCATTAATAAGTTTATCTCTATGTCTTCCCAAAGAAATTGGACCTCTGGTAGTATTTAAGGTTTTTGTGGGACTCCTAGAGGAGGCAGATTACTTACCAGATAAACAATACTAAAAACAAACAAACAAACGAACAAAACTAAGCCTAAATATAATTGTGGAAAAGTTAGCCATCAAATTTTATGTACCTCCATAGAATAAGTGTTTCTATTATACTGAGTTTCCCACTGTATTGAAATTATTTACATGACTCTATCCCCAGGTTGGATTTTGAACTACCTTAGATTTGGAGCTATGTATCATATTTCTGAACTCTTAGGGTCAGATACGGTGTCTAAGACATAGTAGGCATTAGTGAAAGTCTCAGGTTGAGGCCAAATTGGAATCTCAACATGTTTAGGTGTGTCTAGTGAGCTGATGGAGTGATCTCAGCAGAAGCATATATACTTGCAAAGTCAAAACCTCTTTGAAGGACTCTTCTTAAGGAAAGCAGGAATTAATGAAGCAAGCTAAAGCCAGGAAAAGAACGCACCAGAGACAGTGATTTTGATTAGAAGACTGGGTCTCTAATCAATTAGACAGCCCATATTTGACAAGTAATCTTTATGGAGTGAAGAGAGGCTATGAATTAGATTTGAAAGATCTATTTCATTAAAAATCCTATAAGTCATGTGGCAGCAAGCAGTATAGTTTGGATAATCTCTAATACAACACACATAAAGAAGGGATAGATCTTCTCACTTACCCTGTCTGTGGCCTCTTTCAAAGTCTATCACTTTGACAAACACAGACACTCAACAGTAATATAACTTATTCGTGACTGTAAGTGAGATGCCTTCAGCTAAATACCAGACATTCTTAAAGGGCTGTTTAATGGTAGACACAAAACAGCAGTCAGATCAGGTTCCCTGGAATGTCAACGGGCTGCTAAGAGTTACGTAAACATGGGGTTACAGAGATGACAATGTGTTATTCTTTAAATCAAAACAAAATAAAGAGAGGACCTTTTTGTAAGTTTAAAATGGGGCTCCAGGGTTCAAAAAAATGAGGCAGATAATCTTATGAGATCTTATCAAAGTTATGCTTGTATCTAAAAAGAATTAATCAAACACAAATTCATAAAGAGGTAAAAAATAGTTGTAATTTCAAACCCATTAATGCAAAACAATCATATGGTGACTGAAATGTATAGGAACATGCAGAATATTTTTTAAATGGAAGGATATTATAAGCACAAATTATTCCTAATGTTCTCCGAAATGGCAATTCCAAATTCATGAAGATTATAAAGAAAATGGTGTGCATTCTTAGATGTTACCTGATCTAATTATAAATCTGCATGATCTTTAGACTATATGAATCTAACATTTAGAGAGAAAATTAAGTAGCTAGAAAACTCATAAAATTCATTTAAATTATCTTCTGAAACTTCTAGATTCAAAAATTTAATGCAAAAGCCAGTTGAGCAAGTTGTAAGGGAATTTTTTTTTGGTTTTTTTTTCTTTCCCTGAAGTTTCAGTTAATTATAATCTGTCAGAGAAAACTGCTTTCATTTATTCTTTACAAAGATTGATCCTTTAAGTGTGTTGCTCTATATTTCTATCTGGCCAGGAGTTCAAAGGCACAAAGTAAAGCTATAGCTTCTGAGGAAAGCATTTCTAAGTTTAATATTATTACTTGTGGATTTAAATTACAGTAGTTTCCCAAGAGGTTTGTCAGTATATTTTTGTTTTGTTTTTTTTAAGATTTTACTTATTTATTTCACAGAGAGAGAGAGATCACAAGTAGACAGAGAGGCAGGCAGAGAGAGAGGGGGGGAAACAGGCTCCCTGCCGAGCAGAGAGCCCAATGTGGGACTAAATCCCAGGACCCTGAGATCATGACCTGAGCAGAAGGCAGAGGCTTAACCCACTGAGCCACCCAGGAGCCCCATTATATTTTTATATTTTTTTAAGTGGATCATTTATCCAAATGTTTAAATGAGAGAAGAAAATACAAAAAAGACGGGGGGGGGCATATTTAAAGAAGACCTTCCCCATATAAAATAATAATTCCCTTTTATCATGGGCAGGCATCTCTAAATGGTGATTTTTCCAGGAAGTCATAAAATGGAGTCACCAAAATGTAGACACATATGTCTTGCTATTTGGTTCACTGCTATCCTTTAGCTCAAATATTATTTTCTTACGATATCTTTCTCTACACTATGTGACTTTATTAAACTCTTCAATATTACTCTTCTATAATATCATGAGTGTGAAATCTTTTCTTGGTATTCATCTCCTTCAGAAAAAAAGACCTCCATATATACATATGCTTACACTGTATCTGCATCTTTTAGCATAAGACCAGGGTTCTAATGGTTGAATTTGAATTTGTGAAGGAAAAAATGATTCAGTGCTTCTTAAATTCTCCATCCAGTACACATATCATATCATATCATATCATATCATAAAGCTACCCAGATTGCTCCCTTGATACAGATACAACTGGTGTCAGGCAATGTATACTTACTGGATTAAAACAGCTGATACACACACATACACACACACACACATTTATACTCCCTGCATTTATCAATTCACCTGCAGAGACTCCCTGACCATGTTTATGTTTATTGTATGTCAGTGCTTAGCCAAAAATAGGGGTTTGGCACACAGTTTCTTTGTAATCAAAGGGAAATGTAATGAGAGCTTATGCTTATGGAAGATATTCTTCCCTTAGCACTTAATCATAGGCTTGATCAATGCCTTTGGTTCTGCAGAGGAAAGAAAAAAAAAAAAAAAACAGTACATTTTGCTTTTAACACCATGCCTTTGGCACACAGTTCATTGAAATCCCATTAAAGTGATGTGTCTTTAGAATAAATTAGAGAATGACTCAAACTCTATGCTTGATATAATTAAACCACAAGCGTCATGATCACATATTCTTGCAGACATGCCAGCTGCATTTGCTCGCATGCTGTTTGGACAGAATACCCATGTGAGCGTTCACTGAAGTCAACTATCCAACCTGAAAGCACTGTAAATTGGTCTGTGACTTCATTGCTACATTACAGAACCAAACAAAAGCTGGTCTGAGGTGGAGGACAAGATGCTAAGCAGAAATGGGACTTTTAAAATTTTTTGCACTGCTCAAATATAATTAAATGTAGTTATTTTCTTTGGCTTTGGAGAAAAGATACTATAGTTTCTCATACACATGATTTTTTAAAAGTACTTTGAAGTATAGATTGATAAGAATCATTTATGAACACATATTCTAAAACTCCTACAAGCTTTGAGGTGAATAGAAAGTTTTAACAATTATTTTCTGTCTCAGCTTCACATTTATTCCATTGTCGTCAGAGTGTGAAGAATTTAATGTCAGCGAGCAATTATGATAGGATTCATTTACTGGCTGTTTACTACATGCCAGGACATTCTGTATAATAGCCATATTCCTCAATGTATTCATTCTAATTTTGAAAAGATTAAAATTTAGGCACATTCATTTATGTCCACAATGTTATGGAGCTGACTTTGATCCAAACACAGACTTGTTTACCGACTGCCTCTGCTCTTCTCATTTTACACTGTAAAGAAATAATCTTGCATTTCTCTTCTACTACTCACAGAACAGGTCTGTAGCCAGGTAGTGTGAAGGTTTTCCCCACACTGACCAATTATGACATCAGCTAGGTATCCTACAATTCAATTCTGACACAAACCAGAGTTAGTGTAGACCCCAAAGCGTTAAGATCTCAGTCCCACAAGTTTGGCCTCTACTTCAGATGCCAATCACAATTAGCGGAGGTACCCAGCTGACTCACAACTTCTGTTCAACGTGGTTACAAACTGGAAGTTCCCAAGTCTCCCTCTTTGGATTTGTTAATTTCCTAGGCTGTCTCTCAGAACTCAAGAAAATAGTTTACTTAACTAAGGCCAAAAGATATTTGAAAGGATACAAATGAATAGCCCTGATGAAGAGATACAGAGGGCCATGTCTGAAGAGCCTTTTGCTCAGAAGCTTCTGTCCTCTTCGAGTTGGAGTGTGCCCCCTCCTGGCACATGGATGTGGTTCAACAACATTAGAAGATCGCTAAACCCTGTGCCTTGGGGATTTTTATGGAAGCTTTGTCAGAGAGGCATGATCAATCATAACCTTAATTTCCAGTATCTCTCCCCTCTCCAGAGAACAGGAGGTGGGGCTCAAAGTTCCAATCTTCTAATTATCTGTTGGTTTTCCTGGTGACCAGCTCCCATCAAAGAACAGGTCCACCAAAGTCACCTTATCAGAACAAAAGCATTCCTATCACCCAGGAAATTCTAGGCAATTTAGGAGCTCAGTGTCAGACACCCCGTCACTTAGGAAATTACAAGGGTACTTTCGCAGAACACTGTGTCAGGAACTGGGGTCAAAGAGCAAATATTAGCAGGAAACAAAGGCAGACCAATATATATCTATTATTATTTCACAAATATGTTGACTATCAAACATTCAGCTAACTAATATTATCTTCTAAGTATCAAAAATGTTACAAAAACAGGATTTTTAAATATGGAATCTAAGATTCATAATATAATTCCTTCCCTTCATTTTTTAAAAATCTTGCATTCTTTAACAGTGGCTATCAAAATCAATTCTACCTTTACTTACAGTTTATTGGTCTTAATTAGGAAAAAAAAGAGATTCTTCATTGCATATTGGAACATAATAATGTATTGATAGGCTACCCAGGACTATAGAGATATTTACTATTAAGTTAAAGTATCTTAAAACTCTCTGGTTTTGAGTTCTGATTTGCAAGATTTTCTTTCTTTCTTCTTCCTTGATGTCAGGCTCTCAGTTCTTAATTTTGGCTGTTTTTTGTCTACCTCTGGGGGTATCCTTTGAACACAAAAATCTCAAAACTCTTCTAATTCATGAGTAATTAACTTCTGAGTAGTTTTCTGCTGAGCTTTACCTTCTTTAAAGAAAAAAAAAAAAAAAGTGTCCTAACAGATTCTATGGCGGGGGTGGGGGGTTGTTGGAGGGATTGCATTTTCGAGAAGCTCAGTTTCTAAGCTATTGTCTAAATAATTAATTTTTTCAGACTAGTGATCCACAGATAAAACATGTGCCACTCACTGAATGAAGAATTTATTAGATTGAAATGTGAATTTCAAACATCGGGATATTCTTTAAATAAATACTGAAGTATGCAGCGTTGGGGGCACAGTGGTGAGCATAGCTGCCTTCCAAAATAAATACTGAAGCATTCATACGCTGGTACTATGCAGCAATTAAAATAACTTTACCAGACTATTACTTACTGACATGGAAATAAAATTCAAAACATTTACTAAAAATCCAGTTATACCATCTTATGAAACCCATTGTATATATACAATATGAACATATAAAAAGGTAAAATTATACATCATACAAACAACACAGACTATTATTGGTTATAGATTAAGAGGAAATCAATAGTTATCTAAAATGAATAAACTAATATAGAAATGTTAAACTACTGAAATAACAAAGCAAATGTCACAAGTAAGAAGTATAGGTACTGAAAATGATTGTCCTTGGGGAGTGAAAGGGCAAGTTTCCTGGGGTTTTTTACTGGCATGTCTTACAGTACTCTTTGACGTCAAAATAACATAATCATGGGGCGCCTGGGTGGCTTGGTGGGTTAAGGCCTCTGCCTTCGGCTCAGGTCATGGTCCCAGGGTCCTGGTATCGAGCCCCACATCGGGCTCTCTGCTCTGCAGGAAGCCTGCTTCCCTTCCTCTCTTTCTGCCTGCCTCTCTGCCTACTTGTGTCTACTACTACTGTCTGTCCAATGGATAAATAAAATCTTTAAAAAAAAAAAAAGGTATATAGACAGATTCTTAAGACTCCCCAGAAGGTAAGGGGATAAACCCTATCCTTAAAACTATACCATCAAAATCAAAATACATCCTCATAAAGCTGTAAGATCAAAAGCATATCTGAGCTTTGTTACAAAACCTCATACAGATTACACATTTAACTATATGGCTTACTTTTTCCTTCTAGTATCAATGGATCGATAAGTTTTAATAATATTAAATGATATATGGAAATGGAACTTTCCTTTTTTAAAGGGATATGAAAACTACACTAATATTTGTGAAATATTTCTTCTGTGAACATTTTTCAAAGGTCTTTATTAAGGTAGACTTCCTATTTCAACAAGTTGTCAACATTTTTCAAAGAAATTTCCATTAAGGTAGACATTCTACTTCAGACACCTTCTGACTTCAGTTTATTATTGAGTTTCTTCATTTTTATTATTCAGAAACCAAACAAATGGAACCCCATGTGCCTTTAGTTTAGCTTAAGATAAGGGGAGAAATGACCTAAAATGTGACCTAAATTGTCGCATTTAATGAATTATACTCCAAAAATCTATATCTTATTGAGATGATAAAATTTTGAACTTTGAGGTTTTGAGGTAATGAGATTTAGAATTGGCTGAAAACTTTGGAATGTGAGCTGATGTCATATTGGGTGAGATTCTTGGGCACCTAAGGAGTGGGTGAATGTAGTTTGCATTTGGAAAGATGTGAGTTGTTGAAGGCCAAAAAGTACATTGTGGTAGGCAGAATTCTAAAGTAGTACTTACAGTTCCTCCCCTCTGTGTATATACCCTGCGTAATACCACTCCTTAAGCATGAATAGGACTTGTAAAGACAATGGTATATTAATCCTATTATTAGCTTATGTGATAAAGCAAGGAATTTTACAGATATAATTACAGTTCTTAATCACTTGATTTTACATTATTTATAATAGACATTATCATCATGGGCCTGACTTAAACAGGTGAATTTTTAAAAGAGACAAGAAGCAACAGAGAGATTTTTTTCTGCTCGCCTTAAAGTTGGACTTAATTAATTTTAAAACTCTCTATTATGTGAATGGTATAGTTAAAAGAATGAAAGACACACCACAGATTGAGAGAAATATTTTCTTTTATCCTAAATATCTGAAGAACTCTTAAAAGTTCACAAAATGAAAGCAAATAAATAGTTAAGAAGTGGGTAAAATTTCTGAACAAACACCATATCAAAGAATATTTGTATGTGGTATATAAGTATATTAAAAGAGCTCAGCACCATTTGTCTTTGTGTAAATGTAAATTAAAACAAAAAGACATACAACTACACACCTATTTGAATGGCCAAATACCATCACCCCTAACCCCCCAAAGAGGGACAATAGTAGTTTTGAAGAATGTAGAACAATAGTGATTCATTCATTCTTGGTGAGAATGCAAATGTCATAGGTGCTTTGGAAGATGGTTTAACAGTTTCCTACAAACCTGTAGGAGAGCTGATGACACTGACTGCACGTCTGGCCCTCCATCCTCTTCGTGCCCATGCAATGACCGCCCCCAGTGCCAGGCCTCTTGGAGGTTAATATATGCCCTGAGTGGAATGTGGGAAGGTTGTTCCTCTTTAGATAACTATGCTTTGATCTCACCACAAGTCCCTAACTCTACAAAAGCTGTGGATTAAGGCCCAGACTTAACAGAGAATCTCTGGGTAGTGCCTAGATCTTCCATCTGCCTCATCCGGTCAGTAAGTTACCCTGAACAAAGCTATTTAAACAGTATCAAGTGGCCTGCTTCATTTTTTAGTCTCAAACTGCCTTCTCACAGCATAAGGAATACAGTCAATGATATTGCAATAACAATATTACAGATATTAGGAGACAGTAGCTATACTTGTTGTGAACAGAGCATAATGTATAAACTTATCAAATCACTAAGCTGTACACCTGAAACCAGTGTAAGCTATACTAAAAAAAAAAAAAAAAAAAAAAGGTGGGGGTGGGGGGCTTTTCTTTCTGGAGGATACCTTACTGTCCCTCCTCCACCTTCTAACAAAACTTAAGCATTTACTTTGTGTATAGTTGATGTACAATGTTGCATGAGTTGTGGGTGTATAGCAAAATGATTCAACTTCTCTATCCATTCCACTATGCTACCATCTGTCACCACACGACAGTATTACTATAATACCATTGACTATATTTCCCAAGATTTTCCTTTTAATCCTGGGATTTATTTATTCCATAACTGGAAACCTACATCTTCTACTCCCTTTCACCCATTTTGCCCATCCCTTGTCCCCCTTTCTTACTATACAATCCAGCATTCATGCTTCTGGGTATAACCCAACTGATTTAAAATTTTATCTGCACATTAAAACAGAAAAAAAAAACTGTGTACAAATGTTTATGGCAGTGTTATTCATAACCAATATAAACTATAGATGATTGATAGATAAGTAGATAGATAGATATAGTGGTACACTCTTGCAATAGGATACTAAGAAACAATATAAAGGAATGAGCTATCAAGCCATATAAAGATGTGGGTGAACTTTAAATGTACATTGCTAAATAAAAGGAACCAATCCAAAAAGCCTACATATTAGATGATTTCAACTGTATGACATTCCAAAAAAAGCCAAACTATGGAGATAGTGAAAAGGTGAGTGATTGCTAAAAGTTTGGGGGAGAGAGGGCAGGATGAACAGGTGGAGCACTATAGGTGTGTGATATTTGCTATGGTTTTCTCTGGCTGCCATAACAAATTAGCGTGGACTGGGTAGCTTTAACAATAAACATTTACTCATCAAAGTTCTAGAGGCTGGAAACCTCATACTGTTGATGTTCTCACATGGCCTTCCTTAGTGCATGTGAGCAGAGAAATCTGACTGCTTCCCCCTCTTCATATAAGGGCATTAGTTCCAATATGAGGTTCCCAGCCTTATGACCTAGTCCAACCCTTCTTACCTCCGAAAGGCCTCATTTCTAAATACCATTACATTGGGAGTTAGAATTTCAATAAACAAATTTTGGAGAGACACAAATATTCTGTTTATAACAATACTGTAATGATTGATATGGCATTATACAACTATCAGAACCCACAGAACTATACAAATGAACTGTAATGTAAACTATGCTTTCTAATCAATAATAATGAATCATTATTGGTTTCTTGATTGTAACAAACACACCACACCAATGCAAGATACTAATAATAGTGAAAACTAATTTTCTCAGGACAGAGCAAATCTAGGAATTCTCTGTACTTTCCATTCAATTTTTCTGTAAACCTAAAACTGCTTTTTAAAAAAAAAGGCTAAAAAAAATCAATAGATTTTTTTTGTAATTCTTCCACATAATTCACCAAGTAGCTGAGAGCAAAAGTCCAGTTTAGCACTTTCTTATATTTGGATAAGAATAACACAAACACAGATAAAAAAGACAAAACAAACAAAAGCACGATATTGATTAAATAATTCAAGAATGATGTTACTATTGGGGCGCCTGGGTGGCTCAGTGGGTTAAGCCACTGCCTTTGGCTCAGGTCATGATCTCAGGGTCCTGGGATCGAGTCCCGCATCGGGCCCTCTGCTCAGCGGGGAGCCTGCTTCCTCCTCTCTCTCTGCCTGCCTCTCTGCCTACTTGTGATCTCTCTCTGTCAAATAAATAAATAAAATCTTTAAAAAAAAAAAAAAAGAATGATGTTACTATTAAAATTTAAAAAAAAAAAAAAAGCTGTATTTGTGGGAATTACATGACCAGTAGTTCTTAGGCAAGAAAATACCAATGTACATGGGGCGCCTGGGTGGCTCAGTGGGTTGGGCCTCTGCCTTCAGCTCGGGTCATGATCTCAGGGTCCTGGGATCGAGTCCTGCATCAGGCTCTCTTCTCAGCAGGGAGCCTGCTTCCTCCTCTCTCTGCCTACCTGTGATCTCTGTCTGTCAAGTCAATAAATAAAATCTTTAAAAAAAAAAAAAAAAGAAAATACCAATGTACATACATCAGTTGTGAAAAGCAACAAAAACAAAACTAAAAAACTTCTGCATAATGAAGGAAACTGTCAACAAAACAAAAAGGCAATGGGAGAGGATATTTGTAAATTCTGCATCTGATAAGGGGGTTAATATCCAAAATATATGAAGAACTCATACAACTCAATAACAAAAACCAAATAATCCAAATTAAAAATGGGCAGATCTGGGGGCATCTGGGTGGATCCGTCAAGCAACCAACTCTTGATTTCATCTCAGGTCATGATCTCAGGGTCATGAGATCAAGCCCCTTGTTGGCTCCATGCTGGGTGCCAAGCCTGCTTAAGATTCTCTCTCTCTCTCTCTCGGGGAGCCTAAGTTGCTTAGTTGGTTAAGTGTCTGTGTTTGGCTCATGAGATGCTGGAGTCTTGGGATTGAGCTCTGCATTGGTCTCCCTGCTCAGAGGGGAGCCTGCTTCTCCTCCTCCCTCTTCTATTCCTCCTCTTCCCTTAATTGTGCTCTCTGTCAAAAAAATAAAATCTTAAAAAAAAAAAACCAAAACTCTCCCTTTGCCTCTACTCCTCCCCCACCTCTCTCCCTCCAAAAAAAAAAAAAAAAAAAAGGCGGATCTGAATAGACATTTTTTCAAAGAAGACAAGTAGATGGCTAACAGGTACATGAAAAAATACTCAACATCAGTAATCATCAGGAAAATGCAAATCAAAACCTCACTGAGCTATCACTTTACAACTGTTAGAGTGGCTATTATCAAAAAGACAAGAAATAACAAATATTGGTGAGGATGCAAAAAAAAGCAATCCTTATGTACTGCTAAAGAGAATGCAAATTGGTGTAGTCACTAAAGAAAATAGTATCACAGCTCTCAAAAATTAAAAATAGAAATACCATACAATCTAACAATTTTACCACTGGTTATTTACCTAAGTAAATAAAAATACTGTTAGAAAAAAAAATCTGCATCCTTATGTTTATTACAGAATTATTTACAATAGCCAAAATATGCAAAAGATCTAGGTGTCCATCATGGATGACTGGGCAAAGAAAGTGTAATATATATATATATAAAATGAACTACTATTTAGCCATTTTCAACAAAATAGATGGACCTTGAGGGCCTTATGCTAAGTGCAGTAAGTCAGAAAGAGAAAGACAAATACTCTATGATATTAATCATATATGGAATCTGAAACAAACAATAAAAACAATGGGATCATAGATTCGGAGAGCAGATTGATGGTTACCAGTTGTGGTGGGGAGCAAAACGGGTGAAGTGGGTCAAAAGGTACAAATTTACAATTATAAATAAATGAGTCATGGGAATGAAATGCACAACCTGGTGACTATAGTTAATAATACTGTATTATGTATTTGAAAGTTGCGAAGAGAGGGGTGCCTGGGTGGCTCAGTCGGTTTGAGCATTCGACCCTCGATTTCAGCTCACGTCATGACTTCAAGGTCATGAGATCGAGGCCTGCATCAGGCTCTGTGCTCAGCAGGAAATGTGCTTGAGATTCTCTCTCTCCCTTTCCCTCTGCCCCTCTTTGCCCCAGGCTCACTCGCTCTTGCTCTAAAATAAATAAATCTTTAAAAAAGAAAGTTGTTAAGAGAATAAATCTCAAAATTTCTCCTTTTTAAAATATTTATTTATTTGTGGGAACAGTTGTAGGGAGGGAGAGAGGATCCAAGCAGAGCCCACCCTGAGCCTGAGATCACAACCTGAGTCAAAACCATGGGCTGGGCACTTAACCAAGTTCACCATGAAAGTGCCCCTAAAATTTCTCCTCTTAAGAAAAACAATTTGTCATTAGGTATAGTGATGGATATTAACTAGACTTATGGTGATCAGTTTGCAATATACACAAATGTTGAATCATTATGTTGTACACTTGACACTAAAATTATATGTCAATTATATCTCAATAAAGAAAAACACTAATGTATATTCATCCATTATAAAATACAGGTGGTAATGATTATTAGTGCCTGAAAATTATATGTGAATCGAAGTTTACCTTAAATCATCCACTTCTCTACAATGAAAATCTGCATGTGTGAGAAGGACTGTACTCCTGAGGTAGGGGGGACAGTGTATTGGGAAACATTTTTGAACCATGGGAAAAATGGCAGATGGTTATTTGGATAATTATGTGAAACTGAAGTATACTAGCTTTTTATTAGAAAAGTTCACTTCTGAGTGGAAAGGAAGCGTTAGAAACTGATGCCCCAAATCCTCTAGTAACTATAAAATGCAGCCCTAGTGGCAGTCTAGATGCTTAGCTGAGGGAACATCTCTCCTCAGTTGGCCTTGAGAAAATTCTTTACTTGATTTCTTTGTTCCCTCGTGCTCTTTGGAAGTGGCACCATGAGGGAGTCATCTGTGCAGTTCCCCAAACATTCCCAGCTTTCTGTTGTGTAAGTATTTATAAGATTTCTCTTATCTACGTCTCTTAAAATTTGCAATGTCAGTATTTCTTGCTTTGGACAGAAAAAAAAAAAGTAATTGGAAATGATATTATGGTACTTCCCAAAAAAGACTCTAAAAGCCAGAATTTATGATTTATTCATCCTTTGCCACCTGTCTTAGCAATCACGGAAGCAGTGAGGTAGAGCCTCCCCCAGCTTGCATTCCTGAGTCAGAATGAGGTAGAGCAGACTCCATGGCTGACCATCAGTGGACACACAGCATGAATCAGAAATAAATCTGTATTATTAATATTATTATTATTATTATCACTGTTGTTATAAACTATTAGATCTGAGGAATTTTAACTTAGAATGAGCTACCTATCCTGATGCACACTATTAATTATTAGGACTGCAGCAATCATTTGTTTTAACTCCATCTCTATATTAATCAACTGGAAGGAAAACAATTTCTCTTTTTGTTTCATCTGATATAAATTTAGAGATCTTCAATATAAAATTTTACTAAGATATAAACACATTCTATTCCATTTCCCAAAAATGCTTCAGTTAATTTGACCTTTAATAAAGTCTCATTTCTTTACTCAACTTTAACCCAGTAACGCTTTATTAAATCCTTCTTTTCCAATCTTGAAAAATGTTGTCTCCAATTAATCATAATTATAGTTTTCTTTCTAAAGGGTAGAATTTGAAGAGATTGTCTAACAGAAGAGCTCTGGTCTATTAAGCAGCCAGGCTGAAGTATATTCTATTTATTGTCTAACAACTTTTTTCGTGGTTGGAGAGAGTGACTATGATACACACACACACGCACGTGCACACACACACACACACACACAGATATTAAGAAAATTTCTGGAACAACATAAATACTAGTACTCTCCCCAAAGTATTAAGATCTTAGGACCTATATTTAGACTATCTGTTTACCAGTCTAAACACTATCACATACTGTATAAACTTTGTTACGTCTGTTCCTGATTTCATTATCTGCAAATATCTCATAAAGGCACCTAGTGCAAAAAAATATTACCAATACATTTATTCAGCATGGGGTTTTGTAGATAATGAATGACCAAGACACACACTACTATTATTTTGCTATCGTTATTTTACTTATCTTTTTTGGAAATCATCAAGTCTTTTCTTCTGTGATATTTGTCAATAGTGTTCAATATTAGCAGAAAATCCAAATTACTAATTTTCCTTTTGAAACACTGAGGGGGAAAAATAACTCTCAGAATTAACAGAATGTAAGATTCTAGTCCCAGTGGGCTGATTTTGCCCCTGACAAGTGTCTTTTGAATGGAAGAATGAATGAGTGATGAATTAATTACTTCATGCAGAAAATCTTTATTAAGCATCCACGGTATGTTCATGCCAGAGACAGAGGCAGAAATCATGACCTGGGACAGAACAAGAAAAGCTACCAGAAGCCCACCTCCTAAAGAGGCCTGACTTGAGGTTGCTGGCAAGCACAGAAAGCTGACTTCAGTCATATTAGCAGGGCTATTCTTTCCCCTTGCATGTAGGGAAACTAAGAGGGTTTTGCTCTAAAAAAAAAAAACAAAACAAAAAAAAAAACAACAACAACAAAAAAACCTTTCAATTTGTGAGTCTAAAGACATTTTTACACTACACTATTCATCCAACATGGAATAAATCTCGGTATAGAGAAGTTATGTGACTGACCTAGGGCTATGTGAAGACTCAGAAGCTGCGAAAAATATAAACCCTTAGGAGTTCTAAATCCAAGTGGCTTTTCAAGGATATTCTTGACTAAATACAGCTCTATCCAGATAAAATGAAGCCTTCACGGAAGGAATACTTTGGACCTATATGTGGTGAATAAAGAAGGTAGAGTGTCGGAATATAGCAAATTCATTGAGAGGTACATTAGACTAGAAGGGTTATAATATTAATTTAGTAAGTGCTCTTCGAGAGACCTACAGGAGTTAGAACACCTTAGAGAAAGTCTTACACTCAGAAAGTAACTTACGCATTTGACAGTCTCCTCTGATAAGTTTATTCCAATGGGTCTCACAAAGATGGTTATGTGTTGTAGAAGTTACAGTTTTATTCTGGGTTTTAAATCAATGAATTTAGAACCATAAAATACATGATCCCATACATTGAGTTATCTTCATTAACTTGGAGAAAGTGTCAGGCCTGATATTTCAGAACGCTCGTTAGGCAGCACATAACCTTGATTCATGCAAGGAGCCAGAGAAGGAGTGTTAATTTCAACTACAGGCCAGGCCAGTCAGTTCACATAAACAACTTTCACAAACAGCCAGATTAAGAACCACCATCCAGCAAAACAATCCCAGGAGGCTTGTCAGTGCCTCGCTTAACAACCTTTTGAGGTCACAGCATGCTCATTCATTCTGGCCTCAAATCTGGGGTTGTTCGATTCTCTTGACTAATTGTGTATTCACTCATTCAGCAAATATGTATTAGATAATCAAGATGTATCAGGTTGTGTGCTTGGAGCTGGGGATACAAAATCTGTCAGAATTAGACCTTCTCTTCAAGAAATAGGAAATCTTATGGAGAGGCAAATACCTAAGGAAATAATTATAATACCATGTAGAATGTGTTATAATAGAGGTTAAGCACAAGGTTTTACAGAAGCAGAGACATAGAAGCAATTCATTCCAGGGAAGAAAATCACAGAAAGCCTAATAGAAACACTGGTAATTACGTGGGCCTTGAAGGATAAGTTTACCTGGGAGAGAACACTGGTAAACAACAATAAGGCACAGGTACCAAGGTGGGAAAGTGTGTGGGGCATATTTGAAGACCTGAAGATATTTAAGTTATCATTTGGTACTAGCTATCATCTATTCATTTGTGATGTATACTTAATGTTGATAGTTGTCACAATTAATTTGGAAATATATTTGAGATTTAAAAGGGTACAACCTGAATCTAAAGTAGTCTTTTAATTTTTCATTGCTATAATCAGAATATTCCAGAAATTTTTGCAGTCTGTTTTTCATTTTATGCTCCAGGCTTAAGAAGCACATTTAAATTTGGAAAGTAAATTAGAAAGATGTTGTCACAACAAAATAAACACAAATATTCTTAGCATCATTTAAAATTTATCACATCATTATAGTGGTCATTATCAGTCAGACATTTTATTCCATCAGAAGTAATTGCTTCATAGAATGGCATGATTTTAGACTCTACAAACCAGAATACAATCTTAACTCTAAGGCATTGTGTAGTTTTAATTATATGTTTATCAGGCCACTCTATAAATTTGACTTCAAAAATCCACACAAATCTTTTTCCCTGGCTATTAGTGTTAAAGCTAATTAGAAAAAGATAGATAATACCAATTTACTCAATAATAAATGATAAAGATTGGTCAATAGAAACCACATTAAAGCTTTAAATATGAAGCAAGTATAGACAACTCTTGGTTTCCTTATTAAAGAAAAATCAACAAGATGCTAGCTTATGAAAGAGAATTAAATTGGATATCTTTTACTTGAAAGAAGAAACAGTAGAGAATTCTCTATCTGAAATGACTTATGAGTATTAGAGTTTTAAGTATGCATAATAAAATGATGATTAGTAACATTTCCTTGTCTCTTATTAACATACTAAACTAAGAAACTGTATGAATTTTGAAAGCATCTGGTCTATTATCTTAATAATGAAATTTATACTATTGTCATATCATTGAAAAAAAAAATCTTGATGGGAATGCAAGCTGGTGCAGCCACTCTGGAAAACAATATGAAGGTTAGTCAAAAAGTTGAAAACAGAGCTACACCCTACAATCCAGCAATTGTACTACTAGGGATTTACTCTAGGTACAAATGTAGTGATCGAAAGGGACATCTGCACCCAATGTTTATAGCAGCAATGTCCACAATAGCCAAACTAAAACCCAGCTGTCCATTGACAGATGAATGGATAAAAAAAGATGTGATATATATATATATATATATATATATATATATACACACATACATACAATGGACTACTACTTAGCCATCAAAAAAAAAAAAAAAAGAAAGAAAACTTGCCATTTTCAACAACAGGAATGGAACTAGAGGGTATTAGGCTAAGTGAAATAAGTCTATCAGAGAAAGACAACTATCATATGATCTCACTCATACCTGGAATTTAAGAAACAAAACAGAGGATTAGGGGAAGAGAGGAAAAAATAAAACAAGAAAAAATGAGAGAGGGAGACAAACCATAAGAGACTTAATCATAGCCGAGGGTTGCTGGAGGGGAGGTTGGTGGGGGATGGGGTAACTGGTTGATGGACATCTTGCTTTATGATAATTTCTTGGGTTATACATTTGTTTTATATGATTTGCATGGCTTCACATTTTATTTTACAATAAAATAAATCTAATAAATAAATATACTAAAAAAAATGATAAAATAGATCCACACTCTCATTTTTGTAATACAACTTTACCAAATAAATGAGAAAAAAATCTCTGACTAAAGATATATGAAGCCAAAAAACACATGGCTATATGTAGATATATATACATAAATTGTAAAAGTGAATTGTGGCACTTAGAAAATAAAACAATTGGGATGCCTGGGTGGCTCAGTTGGTTAAGCAGCTGCCTTCAGCTCAGGTCATGAACCCAACGTCCTGGGATCGAGTCCCATATCGGGCTCCTTGCTCAGCAGGGAGCCTGCTTCTCCCTCTGCCTCTGCTTGCCATTCTGTCTGCCTGTGCTCACTCTCTCTCTCTGATAAATAAATAAAATCTTTAAAAAAAAAAAGAAAAGAAAAGAAAACAACTGAAAAATTTAGTTCAGGACCATGTGAAATTCTCAAACCTCTTCATATTACTCCACTTTACAAATAATGTAATTTATTTAGATATCTAGATTATACCCTCCACCTTATAGGACCCGCTTCAATTACAGACTTACATTTTGCACCATTAAGGGCAATTAATTTGAACATTAATCATCATCATCTTGAAAACTATTATTACTAGTCAACAGTGCCTACTATGCAGTGCCTATTATGTGCTATGAATATTTTTGTATTTACTCATTGGTCCTATTCATTGACTGATGAACTTAATTTTATGTTAAATCATGTCCCTATTTTTTGACTATCACTTTTTTTGTGTTTATTGTACTTTAAATCATATTTTATAAATTATCCACGGCAATATCATATAAAGTAGAAACGAAAAACTTTATATCACATACAATATTTAAAGACACACAAAAGGTAAAACGTAGCATTCAATTAAATTAACATTGTTTTTATATAACGTCAGTCAAGACAGTGACTAATTATTCAGGCCAAAAAACTGATATAGATGGTATATTTTCTTCATTAAACATTTATTTAAGTTTTCCTATATTGTTGTTACTATGAAAATTAACAGCTTAGAAAAAAAATAATAAATTGCAGGGATAATTTATCCAGCATTACTCTATTTATAAATAATGTGTTACACCTACACACACAAAAATAAAATTCAATATGTAAGAAGTATGTCTTTTTTAAGCAGTCCTTACTGACCGAGAGTTTCAAATAGTATAAATGGCACCTCCTAATATGCTCCATAATAGGAAATTATGAACCTGAATTACAAGCTCTTCTAAATTAAGTTAGTTTCATGTGCTTGGGAAAAACATTCTTCGCAAGGCAACAATGTATTGCATTTCAAAGAGAAATGAAAAAGGAACAGACAACATTCAATGGTAGGGAAGGAAAACAGGTCAATTACATATAAAAGGAGGGGGCAAACAAAACAACTGCTGGATATGAATGGCCAAAGGCCCACAACAGGTGATTTTTAAAAGGAAGAAATTATCAAATTGAGGACAAAGTAAAGCAAGCAGGAAAGCAACAGCTGTATAAATGCTCTGTGCCCTTGGGATGCAGGGCACCAGGGGCATCACAGACTCACTCTGGCAGGCAGACTTCCCTGATGCTCTTGGGTCCACCTCTTCTTATTTGTTCATCAAATGTCTTGATTAATTTGTCTGTGTTTTCTGTAGGTCAAATAATGTTACAAAAGTAGTTTTTTGGCTCTCTTCAGTTAGGACAGTTAATCACAAATCCCTTCGCACTCTTCCTTTCTTCTATTCTACTGCCCTCTTCTCGTTCTAGATTTTTTCAGACTCTATTTTGATTTCACCTTACTGGAAAGAATAATGCTTATAGTTTATACTATCACAACCCTGAAATGCTATTGCCTGTCTTTTTTTTTTTTTTAAAAGATTTTATTTATTTATTTGTCAGAGACAGAGGGAGAGAGAGAGAGTGAGCACAGGCAGACAGAGAGGCAGGCAGAGGCAGAGGGAGAAGCAGGCTCCCTCCCGAGCAAGAAGCCCGATGTGGGACTCGATCCCAGAACCCTGGGATCATGACCTGAGCCGAAGGCAGCGGCTTAACCACTGAGCCACTCAGGCCTGTCTTTTTAAGTGGAATATTCTAGTCCTAAATACCCTTCCTAATTTGTTATAAACTAACATAACAGTATGAAATAGCAACATGAAATATATCTCTATCACACAAATGTATTATAATGTACATGTATATAAAATAATGTATACATGTAAAATAATCCATATATTTAAAATAACAACAGCATCCATGAATCATGCATAGCAACATTCACTAGTATTCATGTCATCTCTCATCTCTCCCCCATATCATGTACTCTTCTGTTTACCTGACAGCCTACTTCAGGGCACAGCAGTCTTCTAACACTCACTGAACACACACCAAGCTTCATGGCTTCTTGCTGAGCAAGTTATAAATGGTGATAGGATGTCTGTTTGCTATTAGTAACTGTTTCAAGAATGTAGTAACTAAGTCAAAACTTCTGCTATGATCTTTGTCTATAACTCTTTCTCCTGTTCACTTTGGTGATGTCTTGGTCTCTTTGGTGACAACCCTTGCCTAACTAGTATAAAAAAAGTATTATTTTCCCGTATCTTGACTTAAATGTTTGAACAATACATCTGCAATTTAAAGGACTACATAGTAATGCATAGCCATTGGCTTTCATTTTCACGCACATTAAAAGATACACAAATAGAAATCATGGCGAGACAGGACAAGAATAATGCGTTTTAGAAATGTTTAGTTTCTGAAGGTTCAAATTATATTATTACTCATAAGTAATAATTTGATATCATGCATATTTCTGTAACATAGAAAGGCTAATTAACTGTAGAATGATCATTTGATTTTAGCATGCCACTTTGTTTCATTATATATAATATAAAAATTATATTTTAAAACATGAATTACATTTATTGAAAGAGTTTTGAACACTTTAAATGAATTAACTGAAGAGGTCCTAATCCAGAAATTCCTGAAAACCTACAGTTTTTATAGTATAATCAGTAACACTTAACAGAGTAAAATAGAAATATATATAATGAGAATCAAAAGTTTTCTTCATTGTGAAATAAAATGTGGGACTTTCTGTGGAAAAAACTATCTCGGGATTCTAATAATTGGTAAGGAGAAATAACAAGCAACCATAACTTCTCATCTGACTTACTGCTACTGGGATATATTGACAGAAAAAAAAAAAAAAAAGAAAGAAAGAAAAAAAAAAAAAGAGAGACCTTGGAAGGAAAGATCTTTCTCTGTTTCTTTCTTTTAACCTGAGGTTTTAAAATTTGTTTTGTTTTGTTTTGCCTTTGTTAAGTCAGAGAGTAGCTAGTTATCCCAAAAAAAAGAAGATAAAAGGGTGTTGAGTGGAGTTCATAGATCCAAAGTCAAGAGGGACTTTTAGCGTCAAAATAATCACTAGATAAGAGGAATTAAAGTTATTTTTCTTTAAGTGTGTGCAAGAATAAGAAAGAAAGCAAACATGAGAATAAATATTGTTATGGAAGAATGAATATTTTATGATTAAATTCCTTTTTATTTTACTATAATATTATGCATCAACTTTAAATATGCCAATTAATCCTTTCATTAAAGACATATTTTGATTTTGCATAGGGTGAGAAAATAGAAATACCAGAATTAAAACTGCAGCCTCAGGAACACTTCTTTCAGACTCAAAACTGTGAAATTAATTTATGAGAAGTTAATATAATATATGCCAGGTTTTACGGTTTTTTATTATGAGGGGTGTGTGTGTGTGTGTGTGTGTGTGCGCGCGCGCGCATGTATATGTATGTATGAGCTTAGGAGAGCTTGAGGCTTTTTGAAGCTAAAGCTGCTATTCTGGGTAAAGAATAATGGGAGGGGGGTTATGTTTTCAAGAGTTTTGAAAAATTTATGTAATGTGAGCAGTTTCATGGAACATTCAGTTCTAATCAATATCTTTCCTTACAATAGCTTACTTTAGCCAGAAATGTTTACAGAGTAAATTAATTTGATGTTTCCATAAATAGCTATAATATTCATCATTAATCATTCAAATTGAAGATACTCAGACAATATACCAAAGCGCATCTCAATAGTCATATCAATTCATCAAGTGTCAAGAAATATCAATCTAACTCCAAAATAATAACGATAAATGTGAGTCTTCAAAATAAGTTAATCAAAAGATTTAGATAATTGAGAAAAAATTGCCCTAAGTTGAAATTATCTGTATAATTAATTTATAATTCCATCTCTTCTAATATAGATGTGACCTTAGTTAATATAGGGTAAAACCTTTCTTTTTTAATTAGTTTAATATAATTCATTAATAAGTATTTAGCAATTTTCCCTATGATTAAAATATAAATTTATTAGACTATATCCTACTTTTTATTAGTTTTATACATATATCTGAAGAGTAAATTTTTCTGAAAATAATTTTAGAAAATATTTTCTTCCTTATGTGGATAAGACAGTACATGGGAAAAAAATCAATTGCTACCATCAAAAATAAATAAATAAATAAATAAAATCCTTTCTGCACTGCCTGCTTAGATCTATTACAAACTTTAATGGGTAAGTAACTGTCTTTATGAACTACATTTCTGACCAGCACCATCTGCTTTCATTTTCTAAACAGCTTGATGAAGCAAACAGAGATAAGCAGGTAATAAAATATTTGACTAAATCACTACCTCTAGGGCACTACCAAAATAAAAAGGCATCATGGAGATATTTAACACTAGAGATTAAAATCTAGAATTTTTTGTTTTGTTTTCAGGAGATAAAGTTTCAGTATTGTCTAGCAAATTAAGATAATTAACATAACTTCACTAGAGATGTGTTTCAGACATCATAATGTAAATAATAAAAGAGAAATCCTAAGACTCATTAGCTGAAACTACAAATTAAAAGTCATCGTACATGTCCAGATGGCTCTGGTAATTTAGGTCATAGGCAAAATAGGACACATATGATTAAAGCAGATTACAGATACCTACAGATATTGGCAAAGATTAATCACCAAATTCAGACAATGTTCTAAGCTAGGATAATGGGGACTGTTTTATTTATTTGACACTGACACAGAGTACTTTTAGTAATAGATTATTTCCTAGAAATAGTTTGCTTGACTTAATATGTGAAAATCATATAATGGTAGATAGCTTGCAAAAATGGATGCCATTTTGCACTTCTCTGTATACATATTTCTTTGCCTTTTGACTGTGCAGCATCTCCAGTAAGAGTAAATCTGATAGGCTTTCACTATGTCTGGGATGGCCTTGTGGTTTTCTTTGGCCAACAGAATGTGTTCTCAAGAAGCCTTACTTGTTTCTGTTTTCTTCCCTGGGACACTGCCAAGCCTCCACATGAACATTTGCAGCCTAGCCTGTTGGAAGATGGAAGACACTTGGCTCAGTTATTCACATTGCCTCAGCAAAGAGCCAGTTAGACACCAGGCAGTGAGTGAAGCCAGATTAGAGAGTCATCTCGGGCAACCTGCCATCTGATCTCAGACACATTAGAAAGCCTAACTCAGTAGGATCAGCCAAGTCTGGCCTACCATGGCAGAGCCACCCACCTGACCCACAGACTCAAAAGTGGTATTAATGGTTGCTGTTTTAAGGCTTGAAAAACTAGGGCTCATATATTGGCCCCCTAGTTTGTAAATGCAGTTTTACTAGAACACAGCTGCACCCACTTCTTTATGTTTTATCTACAGTTGTTTTCATGCTACAACAGTAGAGTCAACTAGTTGCCGTAGAGAATTTATGGACTACAAAACCCAAGATAATTATGTCATCATTTACATAAAAGGTTTGCTGATCCCTACTTCAAGCCACTACATTTTGAGGTGGATTTTTCCCCCAAGAATAGGTAAATATATACATTTAGCAAAAGATTTCCAGAAGCGCTTGCTTTCATTAAATATAGTCTCACACCATATTATTCTTTCTAATTTATAAGAAGCTCTAGACCTTCCCAGTTTTACAACTATTTGTCAAACAAATAGTTAATTACTGAGTATCCAACAGAAGCCACCTCTGCACAGCGTACAGGCAATAGGGCAATGCATTCAGACAAAAATCTTTGCCTTTGTACAACTTATATTTAATGGTATAGATACAAACTGAACACACATACATATATTATACACACCTATACACACTAACGTCAGAAAAATCATGAAATGTTAAAAATTTCATAAGGTGATAAGTAGAATTATCTAGATAGGGAAATTGAAATGGCATAAGGGGAATTAGGAAGTAGTGGAATTGCTGTTACTTGAGCAAACAATAATTCAGAGATAAAGTAGTGAGTTCTGTAACTATCAAGAGGATATTCCTAAATAGAAGGAATGGCAATGCAGTGGTCTTCAAGAAGGTTGAGGCTGATATGTTCAAACCACAGGAAACAGACAAAGAAAGCCAAAGTGAGTTAAGGAGAAGTATAGGAGATGCTGAGAGCAGAGAGATAATGAGTTGGTGTGAGGGCTGCTGTGATAGACTCCATAAGGCTGTGCTGACCAATGGACTATACACTACTGAGCTCTATGTAGCTGGTTCAATGTGAGATGCTATGTAAATGCAAAATACACACCAGATTTTGAAGACATAGAATGAAAAAAAGTATCAATATCATAATAACTTTTATACCAATGACATGTTGTAATGATATTAAAATGTAAAAAAAATAAAAGTATTAAAATTAACTTCACCTTTTTCTTTTTTTTTTTTAAATTGCAGTTACTGGAACATGTAAAATTACATTTATGGCTCACATAATGTTTCCATCAGTTTGCTCTGGTTTACAGTGTCATAGTCCAATGTCAGCTTTTACTCCAAGTGAGATAGGCCATTATTAAGAACATGACGAGGCCATTGCAGAAGCAGGTAAACCAGTTTCGGGGATGTTTCTGGTCAGGAAAAGATGATGGGGACTAGGATGAGAAGAATGATTACAAATAGAGAAAGTTAGAAGTATTCCTATTTTGCATATGTTTTGAAAGTGGAGCCAATGATATTTGCTGATACATTGAAAGTGGGTTATGAGAAGGAAAAAAGATGGACTTATGGATCTATGGCTTAGGTGTAGGCAACTGAAAGAATATGAGTCATTTACTGAGATGAAAAGGACATGAAGAGGAGCAGGTTTGGTGTAAGAAGGATTTGATTTGTGATCTGATAAATCTAAAAATATTGCCTAAAAATTTGGATAAATAATCTGTATTTCAAAAGTGA
This sequence comes from Neogale vison, assembly GCF_020171115.1. Lineage (NCBI taxonomy): Eukaryota > Metazoa > Chordata > Mammalia > Carnivora > Mustelidae > Neogale > Neogale vison. The sequence goes on along the minus strand of NC_058102.1, from coordinate 32,385,343 downwards.
GATCCAGGCAGGGCCTTATACTTTGTGACTCATCAGCTTGTAAGTGGAATCTAAAGCTCAGAGAATGAATGGATGAATGAATGAATGAATGAATGAATGAGGAGAGAGAAGAAAAGCAATCCAAAGGCAGAGCTCCAGAGCTCTCTCAACACTGAGAAATCAGGGGCACCTGGGTAGCTCAGTTGGTTAAGCAGCTGCCTTTGGCTCAGGTCACGATCCCAGAATCCTGGGATCAAGTCCCTCATCGGGTTCCTTGCTCAGAGGGACGCCTGCTTCTCTCTGTGTCTCTGCCTGTCACTCTCCCTGCTTGTGCTCGCTCTCTCTCTCTCTGACAAACGAATAAATAAAATCTTAAAAAAAAATTGAGAAATCAAAGAAATGAAACATCAGCAAACAGGATTGAGAATATCATCCCAGAAGGACGAAGAAGAGAATTGTCTAGATGCAAGTAAGGAATTGGAAGTGATTGTCTATGTCAAATATTTCACAAGAGGTCTGAAAACTGATCAGTGGATTTTGCAATGTACAGGCCATCTAAGATTTTTCTAAGAACAGCCTTGATTGAGTGTTAAAAATGGAATGAGTAAAAAGGAAAAACAAAAGAAGGATGGAGGTAGTGAATATTGATACCTCCAATTTCGCTATTAAGAAAAACAGGGGTGTTTAATGGTAGTTAAAACATGATGTGGAGAATTGAGAGACTTTGTATAATGTGTGTATCACTGAATTTATGACCAAACTCACTATATTTTTAAATTCTCCTAATTTTTCTTATTACAGACTTTACTTTTATATCATTCTTAGTTTTACAAAGAAATTATTCAAAACCGCAAAGAATTTTCATATACCCTCCTACCACCAACCTCCTCAATACGGCTTTCCATATTATTAACATCTTGCATTATATTTGTTACTATTGATGAGCCAGTCTATTAATGAAAGACTATAGTTGACATTGGGGTTCTCTCTTGGTGTAGTACAGTCTAGGAGTTTTGAGAAATGTGTTATGATATGTATAGCATATGCAAATATATATACAGAATAGTTTCACTGCCCTAAAAATCCCCTGTGCTCCACCTATTCTTCTCTCCATTCCTTCTCCTATGCCCCTGCCAACCACTGATTTTTTTTTTTTAACAGACTTTTTTTCAGTTTGGATTTTTTTTTTTTAAGATTTTTATTTATTTATTTGACAGACAGATCACAAGTAGGCAGAGAGGCAGGCAGAGAGAGGAGGAAGCAGGCTCCCCGCTGAGCAGAGAGCCTGATGCAGGGATCGATTCCAGGACCCTGGAATCATGACCTGAGCCGAAGGCAGAGGCTTTAACCCACTGAGCCACCCAGGTGCCCCAACCACTGATCTTTAAACTATCTCCACACTTTTGCTTTTCCTGGGACATCACATAATTGGAATCATACCATGTGTAGCCTTTTCAGATTGGGTTCTTTCACTTAGCATTTAAAGTTCTTCCATCTATTTTTGTGGCTTCATAACTTATTTCTATTATTCACTGAACACTATTCCACTGTCTGGATGTACCTCAGTTTATTTATCCATTCACTTACTGAAGGACATTTTGATCGCTTCCAAGTTTGGGCAATTATGTATAAACATAAACAAAGGTGCTCAGGTTTTTGTGTGGACATTAGTGCTCAACTTCTTTTGCTAAATACAAGGAGCAAAACTGCTAGAGCTTATGATAAGGGACATTAGGTGTCACCAAGTTCCCGTATAATTTTCTACATCCAACAAAAACACCCAAACTCAGAATTTAAGTAGATTAAATTTTCTGTGGCAAACTGGTCAATGTAAGTTTTCATCATTTCCATTTTGGTTCATTAAAGCAACTTATACTGCTAGCTTATTGGCTAAGACAGAAAAATATTACCAAACATTATAATAATTTAGCTGTAGGAAGATTACTAGAATCATTTTTGTGGAATATAAAGTAATCAGATCTGGGCTGTGCCCACAAATATGAAGGAAGCTTATTACTTTTGGTCATTCCAAACATTGGAATGGTTCATTTTTTTCTTTAATTTACTCCCTAAAACATTTAACCTATGAGCTCACTTTGATGATATATTCTTCAGAATACACATGGTTTTACTAATATTCTTCTTAGGCAAAACTGTAGAGAAAGAAGACATGATTTGGATCTGGAAAGGCCAGCATCATGTTCTATATCATTATTCACAGGTTATATCAACTTGGATAAATTCTCCATCTTCACAGAAAATAGTTTTCTCAAATGAAAAATGAGAAATAAGATGCCTATCTCGGAGGGCTGCTGTTAAAAATAAAATTAGATGAACATGAGAAAATGCTCAGGAAGTGACAGATGCAAATGTTGATTTTTTACTCTTTTATTTCCAGACCCCATAACTTTGGTTGCAACAATCATTATATTACGTATAAACTGCTACATTTTCATAACCAATTTCTCTCATCTTCCAACTTATCTTACAAATAAAAATAGATAATATTCCTAAACAAATAGCATATATAGTATGTCATATATATTGAGAAATGGGCATAGAAATAGGACAAAAACTATCAGTAAGTTAACAATCATCTCTGTGTGGTTGAAATATATTTGATTTGCATTTTCTTCTTTGTACTTTGATTTAAGAAAGAACCCTCTGCATTGCATATACACTCATATTAGAAAATAAATACACTCTACTTATAATTTACTTGAAAGGAATACTTACCTTTTTAAAATGCCTATATTTTTTCCAAAATGATACCCATGGTGAATTGAAATGCTTAACTATTAAAAATCAAGTCAACTACTGAATTAATATTATGTGCACATTCTTAACTTGCTTGAAGTTACAATGAATATAACAGTTTTGCCTTCAAAAATGTAAAATAAATGTATACTATATATCTAAAAAAGTTACTAGAAGTTAATATATTATTACTACACAGAGTTAACCGCTATGACATATAGCCTGATACTCAATACAGATATCCTTTAAAAAAAAAAAATAGTTCTGCTTAATGGGACATTTAAAGAGTAAAAAGTGGCCTCTGTTTCAGGTGTTATGTTCCTTGTAAAAAAGGACACGTTTGTTTAATAATATGGACTTAGAAACATGGAGATATAAAACAGATTGTTGAACACTCTAATGGTGCCAGTCTGTCTTGGCTATGATTGTCCTAATAGTATCATCTGTCAGCAGCTCTCTCCTTCTCCTCCACCACTGAGTAAGCAGCTTACAGAGTCAAGCCAAAAACTGGAATGCAATATTAGACACCATCTGTGTCACTCGTGTGATTTCAATCCAAACTGTTCTCAAGCCAATCATGGAACCAAGTGAAGAATTTGATTGTGATTAGGGTGAGGAATGAAAAAGACATGAAGCTAGAAGATCAGCATCAAGCTTTCAGGCACAAAGACATGGTTTGCCCATTTTGCAAATTCCATTGTGGAAATGAGATTGAAGGAAGAAGGCCTGAAAATTATAAAATGCACAAAGATAGACAAAAATACAAATAAGTGCACACATGCGTACAAATGTATACATGCTATAGAAGTGATTTTGTTTTAAAAACTATTTCAAAGATGTGTTCTTTATAATTATTTTAGCAATTTATTTTATTTTGTATATTTACTATATTTATATTATTTATATTTCTTTTAGGTAAAATATGGGATAATAAAAATTGAATGTATGTTTGTTTCCCTATAAAAATTTAATTCTATTAAATTAGATAGCTATTTCCCAAATACTTGAAGACTGTAGGCAAACAAGAATCAGTGCATAGACCTGTGCCCTAGTAATAGATATCTTTCTGAAAGTGAGCTACTATTGATCCATCTGCAAAGCACATAAACTTACCTAGTTGCTTGATTAAGAATAGTTGTAAAGAAGATAAGTCACATCATCCTTATTTTTTTTTTTTTGCTCATTGATTTTTTTTTTTTTTGAGTGGAGAATTATCAGCTATTCCTATCTTCTTACTTTCTTTTTTTTTTTTTCATCCCAACATATTTTGAGCACAGTTTTGGATTTTATTTAAAAATTATTATCACAGCATATAATATTTATAAAGGTTGTTAAACAGGATTTAACAAAATAGATCTAGAGCGTATATTGGGGATTTGTTTTTGTTTTTCTCTTGCTATCATATTTTTTCCATAGTGGTATTTTCCAGTTACATAGTATGTTATGCAGAAGTGTATTATGTTTGAGGGCAAAGATTGATTTTGATATTTATCATCTAAGTGATATGTTTGTCTTGCTAGGAAAATGTTTTTAATAAGAATATAGTATGATAAATGCATTGCCATGAGCTAGAAATCAAGGTTTTCCTGTTGAACAATCTACTTTAAATGAAATGATCTGGAACAAGTCTGACACTTTCAGGAAAACTGTGTGCAATTCTTATAAGATGGTTACTCCCTTATTAGTGAAACTAAAATGATGATTTTATTATTTTCTATTGCAATGCTGCAAAAATGTATTAAAAGTAAGTTCGTGCCCTTTAGCCTCAAATGCGAACTCTCAGAGCTCATATAATAATATTTCCATTAATAGGAAACTGCACGAAGGTACCTACCATTTCCCTGGAAGCTTAAAATAGTGCGAACTAAACGGTCGTGGCTGCTGTCGTGATTACTTTTCAACCGATATGCATGTATCCATATTTCCTTTTCCTAAATTATACATACCACCATCTTAAGAAGGAATTAAATTTCCATTTTAGGATCCCATGTAAGAAGCTTGAAAGTTGCCACTTCTTACTAACAAAAAGCAAAAAGCGGAACAGATGGAAAAATCAACTCATCTTGGATCCGTAAAAGAGGGGAGGACACAACGGAACAGCTGTCCGCAAGACTGAAGAGACAGGCAAATACAGGAAGTCAGTGCCTATCTGAACAGAGACCGCAGTAGGAACGGGTTCCAGCGGGGGGTAGAAAAACCTGAACTTTAATTGATGAGTCGCTGGAGGCTCTGTGCCAACAAGTCTGAGAGTTAAAAATTCCGGGGGGAACCAATCATCAGAATGGCCCTCATAATATTGTGAGATTTACCCCTGGAGCTCTGGCAGATTCCCACAGTAAATATCAGAGAAAAATACCCTTGAGCTTCCAGCAGTGGAAGGGGAGAGGGACCGTTTTTTGAATTATTCTGGAGCACTCTGCTCTTAAGATCTGCCCTCAGGAGAAACTAATTAACCAGAGGGTAACCTGCTAAAGTGCTATCAGAGCCTAACTGTCCTCGGAAAGAAAAATACCCCCCCTCCAGCCTATTTTAGCCATCCTGTTCTACATAAGGGAGTTGGGGGTGGGGGCAAGAAAAAAATCCTTAAAATGTGTGTGAAGTTCAAAGTCCAGAGGCATAGACTCATTTAAGACTGAGATCTGATCATAGTGAAAAGGGTTTTCTCCCTCCCTTTCCCCCTCCTTCCCCCTTCTCTTTGCTTAGCCAACACCCCCTTCTCCCACTCCCTTAAACATTCCTCCCATGTTGTAAAAAGTGATAAGATACTACAAGGAATGTTGAAAGGTCAGTCTACATGCAAATAAGGGATTGTAGTCTGGCCAATGCCGATGGTCAGTCTACATGCTAATAAGGGATTGTAGTCTGGCCAATGCCGATGGTCAGTCTACATGCTAATGAAGGATTGAAATCTAGCCAATACTGTCTGTTTCCCTTTTGTTAACGACCAATGAAAGTAACTTCCCACTATGTAAATGAAGGATGCTGAGCGAACCAATCAGGGGTATTCCCGCGCGCCAAGTATGCCTTTACATTCAAACCAGCCAATGAAAACTTTGTAACCATGCTTCCACTTCTGTACGTATGCTTTTGCTTCCCCAAACCCCATAAAAAGGCCCTGAACTAAGGGCTGGCGCGCGAGTCCTCCTAAGACTTGACCGCCCGCAGGTACCTGTGTCTACTCAATAAACCTCGTGCTGTTTGCATCTGACCAGTGGACTCGGCTCAGTTTTTGGGTCCGGGGGTCTCCTCCTGAGAAGGGGTCCATTCCGGGGTGCTTGGAGCCCCGGGGGGATCTTTCATTTGGGGGCTCGTCCGGGATACGAGACCCCCCACCCAAGGACCACCGACCCACTGTCAGGAGGTAAGCTGGCCAGCACTTTATTCGTTGTGTCTGTTCGTTGCGTCTGTGGCTGCGTCTGAACCTGTTACTTGTGAATTTGCGCATGCGTTTGGTTTGGGGTTCGATCGGATCCATTTGTATTTGGCGAGGGCCAGAAGGAGCTGACGGGCTCGGACTTCTCCCTCGCAGCCCTGGAAGACGTTCCAGAGGCGTTTGTAGTCCCGCCGGGCGGGACATTTGGGTCCTTCGGGACATTTGGGCCCCGGGGCAGCGGGGCATTTGGAGCTCAGCCTGTATCAGAGAGATACGTGGCCTTGGTTGGAGAGGGGGAATCCGGACCCCCGGGATCTCCGCTTGAGTTTTTGCTTTCGGTTTTGTACCGAAATCGCGCAGCGTCCTTCTTGTTAACTGTTTTGTGTGTCTTACTTATTGTCCTTGGTGTTTTCTTTGACTCTAAAATGGGGCAAACACTTTCCACCCCCTTAAGTCTCACTTTAGGTCACTGGAGAGATTCTGAGTTTCTCCTAATAGATGTGGGGGTTTCTCCCTCACTCACTTCCCATGTTAATGGCTATAACTGGAACCAACTGGGGTTGGTCTAACTCGAGACAGAGACCATAAGGAATATTCCCAAGCAGCTGCCGAAACTCTCTTTGTTTCGGGGAAGTTTCCCTGTGTTCTCTGGCCCGACTTGGACTGCTTAACCCCTCCCCCCTTGCTGGTGGGAAAGCATGGCATCTGCTCCTCTGTTGGGGCTTATGAGCTCCAAAACCGGGAATCCTTTCTCTGCCTCCTGGCAGCACTTTGTTTTCCTCTGTTTCCCCCTTATCGTGTTTCTGCACCAACGTGCGTGCAGCCTGCATGACTAGCCTCTAGATCATGCACCATGGCTCCTCTCTCCACTGTCAAGGAGCAAAAAGAGCACCCCCTGGACCTAAAACCCCCACTCCAGATCTTCCCATGCATGTCTCAGGTAAACATTCAAAGTGGAGTGGGCCCAGGTGGAATGTAAATCACTATTGGAACTAAGTTAAGTTTGTTGGTTTAATTAAGATAAGACCTGTCTTTTAAGTTAACAGTAGTAAATGTGAAACTTGAAAGTTTACTGAAGGTCAAATAAGCTTGTGTTACTTGTTAAAATATGTTAGCAAAGACATGACTAAACTGATGGTTAATTGTCTGTCTCAAAGTTTTAATGGGTAATTGCTGAAGTAGCTTTCAAAGTCTTTGGTAACCTGAAAGTTTTAAAGTTTTGCTTGGATGACAAACGGAATTGAATTGTGGACATCTATATCTTAACCAAACAGGATAAAATGCTAAGTCATTAATTACTGGATGTAGATTTGTGCTTTTGACTTCTTAACTGCAAAGAAACTAAGAGTATTTAAATCTGCTGGTAAACTTGTTTTCCACTTAACTGATTCATAAATTTGCCACCTGAATAATTCTGTTGTAACAGTTCACAAATGGCTAGTAACTAAAGGCGTTTCTAACAATACAAAATTCTGCTTAGTGTAACTAAGACTGATGGAAATAAAGGGAAACTGTATGTAGGAAAGTAGGAGATATGTAAGAAAGATTTAAGGAATGGGAATACATTTTGTTGAAGTTAAGGGAAGATAATTTTGTCCTAAATGAGATGGTTGTTTGGAAGGAAATGGCTTGGGATAAAACCTGAATGCAAAGGAAAGTTGTAGAAGGTTTGTGAAGGGAAATCTTCAGAAAAGGAATTTTAGATATGGTCAGGACAGACTAAAAAGGAAGAAAAACAGCCTCCAAGGTGATTTAATACTCTCCTGACCTGCCTCCACATAGATTATACTTCCAAGTATAAGGGCCATTTGGCCTTGAGAGATTAAGGAAGCAGCCCAACCTTGAGAGACTGCGAAAACACCCGGTTGCCATCCTCCATTGCCTGTAACCATAGAAATTCACTCTAATCTGTAAAGAGTAAAAAGGGAGATTGATCACCTCCCATTAGCCAGAGATACCCAAAAGGGAGGGTATCCAACCTGTTTGAATCTGAAGAGTGCCTGACCGTGTAAATCTGTCTGTACGGCTTCACTGCTTCGGCTGCGGAGTCTGAGTGGGCTGCACCCTGAGTCTCGCAGGGCGTCATACGGCAGAACGGTCATCTACTCCACGGAGTAGCCTGGTCTGGGGTTTATTTGGACAGGCCTTAGCTAAAACGCTCCCAAGTTCCTGTGAGGGATGCGAGCAGGACAGCAGGGGAAAGATCCCCCTCCCTTGTCTGCGACATCATTCATAATGGGAGAAAAACCCAGAAAACTCCTATCTTAAGACTGCACACTTAGAAATAAAATTAAAAAGGGAAAGACACTGGTATAAAAAAAAAAAAAAACTGGTTTTCTTTGTTTAAAAGGACAAAGTTTTCTTAGATTAATTGATCAGATAAGAAAATGTAAATGGTTTTCTCTTTGCCAGCCCAGAAAACCCAGTCTCTATGTTTTGTTTTATCACGTGTTTAACATCCCTAATTATATTTAGGCATGTGCTTTAAAACTTTCTAAGATTTTAGCAATTGTCGACAAGATTTAAACCAATGATAAACCTTGGGTTACATTTGGAAAAATGCTATAATTATTCTAGAGATTCTATACATTTCCTAAAGTTTTAAATGTTTTAAAAGATCATCGCTTGATATTATAATTATGAAAATGCTATGTGTCACAAAAATAACCTGATTTCCTTGCCAGCTAAATTGTAAACTCTTGTCTCATCAGCTCTAACCATATCCATTCTGAGTTTTTGTCATTTATAATTGTTTTAATTCTCTGGTAAAATGAGTTTTATCTTCAAGGAGATTCATATAAAGGACTTTCAAGACAAATAGATATTTAATATAATTGAAAACCCTAAAACTAAAATGGGTAAGAATTTCCAAAACTAACTAAAGGTGCATTCACCAGATTTAGTAACATGGGACTAAATGGACTACAAGATTATAGTGTTATGTCTCTTAATGTTTTGTCTTGTTTTAGACATTGCAGCTTCTCTAATGTTTGCTCTTCCAGACTTGGGATACTTTTTCTTAAGTTATCTATAACTCACAGAGATGTAAAAGTGCTCAAGGCATTCAACTTTTCTCTCTATCTGAACCCTCTGAAACCAAAAGGTCTCAGTAAGTATTCTTTCTTCCATGGCAATCAGTCATTTGCATAAGTTCAATAAGAATCTGTTCTCCTTGTAACAGGACAGCATTGAAAACCGGTTATTTTACCAAGGCTTTGATTGGAATGTCATATTTGAAAAAACTCTGATATGACCAGACAGTTTAAAGAAACTAAGGTTGACTTTATGAAACGTGGAGCCATAAAGCCCCTTGGGACTATTGGCCTGATACCTTGTTTACAGAGTTCCCAGCAGCCTCACCAGGTGAATAAAGAATGTCACTCCTTGGTAGGTGCAGAATCTCATAAAAAGGCATATGCCCAAATCGACAGGTATTGCAGGCATGCCTGATGGCAAGTACGTGGCCTGGCTTCTGGCCTGAAGAGGCTACTAGAAGTTCAACCTAGAGATTCCTTATAAGAAGTTCCAGCAAAGCAGATTCTAAAAGATCTGTATAATCACACTCACTATTCTTGCTGAGCTTATGTAAATAATTAGGCCAAGTTTGTTAAAACTGGACTTGTTTCACAAGTAAATTAGTCCTGATTTGGCTATCTCTGGAAATGAAGGTTATTTTAGAGAAAAATTCTGTTTTAGTAACACACCTTTATGGATGTTAAGTTCTAGATTTAATTGTCTTTAAATGTTTGTTTACCTAAGCCAAACAATTTGAGGTAAACTTCAGAGAAGTTGTACAATAGCTCCTTTAGTCGATCTTATTTTGTGGGGATATTAGCAGACCCCACGGCACATGATTAAACAACTGGAAAATGGGATCGATTCCCCTATAATTGTATAACTTAACTAACACCTTGTTTGTGGCTGGAATAATAAAATTGCCTAAAGGCCAGCCTATTGCACTCCATAGGATTAACTATGGACTTATAGAGATAATGGATGACCCCACTTTCTTTATGATTAGATCGGATGATGCATGGGGGCCTCCCCTTATCTCTTGACAAGTTTTCTCACTTGCCAGTGATCCTCCATAATCAGGATATTGTTAAGGCTGGACCACTCAAAGGTCTTACTGGTTTCATCCCTTAGTCATATTTATCCTAGAGGCCACCTCTGTTGAGGTGCAATTGCAAACAGATGCTTTAGCGAAACCTAAAACAGCCCCTAACTAATGAGTTCACATCAGGTCCAGATTTTTCTTAGAATTCAAAGGCCACCAAAGAATGATGAAGGCCGACTAATTAAATACTGGGCTATACTTACAGATATGCCGGATGAATGACAGTTTACTGATGACAATAGTTTTCATAAAAAAAAAAAATAAGAAAAGCTAGGTATACTGTAGTGTTCACTAGCACTTTGCAATTGCCAAAGCCTAAGAATAAACATTAACATTGACTCCAAATATGCCTTCCTGGTACTACATGCCCATGGAGCTATTTGGAAGGAAAGGGGATTGCTATCAAGCCATAACTCCCCAATCAAATATGGGCCTAAGTTACAAACCCTCCTTATCGCTATACTGAAGATGGCATATATCAGATCTGTGATGCATATCTGTGGCTTACACCCACGATTGGACGGCTCAGTCAGAAGGCAGTTTTATGCTGGGAACAAAGAAATCATACGAGTGATATTTGGGCAAATAACACACGATATCTGGGACGGCTATCATTAGAAATGTGTTACCAAGTAATAGTACTCCAGGCTATTGACTGGACAAGGTGACCTGGCATTAGATGGCCAGCTCCAAACAGAACCCACTGGATATGTGAAACAAACCTGTGGCCCTGGCTTCCTCCAGGGTGGATAGGTCGCTGTACCTTGGGATTTGCCTGGATTCATGGGCGCATTACTAAAACCATTACAACTCCAGCTAATCTCCCCAACTTAAAACAAAGATGGATGCGATCTATTTTTAAATGGTATGATCACTTAGCATCCATTTTTGTTCCATCTTTGGGACTAGAGGATGTCATGTGGCATATGTGCAATTATCAAGACAGAACGTTGTGTGTACATCCCAGACTATCACAAAAATGTCACAGGATTAATAAAGGATATGAATGCCCAGATTAAGGCTCTACAAGATCCTTCTCTCTCTCTCAGCAATTGGTTAGCTTACTGGTTTGGAGGAGGACTGCGGCCAAATCTCCTTTTTGGGCTTTTCATTCTTATTGCCTTATTAGCCTTAATATGTTGCTTTGTTCAATGTTTCTCTACTTGGTGCCGAGACTCCATTGCTGCAATGACTTCACCACGACAGATGATCCTTACCACGCTCAAGGATACTTCTTCACTGTCAGCGCTGGATTCAGCTGCCTCCACCTTTTGTAACTCCCCTATACATTCCTCCACTGATCAATGTTGACCTGAGTAGGTAGGGTCAGCTCTACGCCCCTATTCAGCAGGAAGAAGTTATAGAAGATGAGACCTTCCACCTTCAACCACCTTAAAGATTTAAGGGTCAAAATTGTTCAGGGGGGAATGATGAGGGAGCTGGAGGCTGGCTGAGGAGGGAGCAGGGGCTGGCGCCTTGCACCCCCTCTCCACCCACTCCCCTTGGTAATATGTATGACATTTCACAGGCACCCCTGACTGCCCTGAAAGAAGAACAAATGTTTATATTGCAGAGATCACAGTCTTGTAAGGCAGAAGTCTCCCTTTGTTTGCAAATGTCCTTGAGATTTGCAACAAAGAAGTTACCTTACAAAACAGAAGAGGCTTAGACCTACTGTTCCTAAAAGAGGGTGGCCTTTGTGCTGCTCTCAAAGAAGAATGCTGTTTTTTTTGCCGACCAGACTGGAGTAGTAACAGAAACTCTAGACAAATTGAAGGAAAGGCTAGATAAGCGTAAAAGAGACTTTGAATCTCAACAGTCTTGGTATGAAGGAGTTTGGAATCGTTCACCCTGGTTTACTTCCCTAATAACCTCCTTAATAGGACCTTTAATGCTCTTAATGTTAATTCTAACATTTGGGCCATGCATCATTAACAGAATAACCCAATTCGTAAAGGATAGATTGTCGCTTGTCCAAACCATGGTATTAACCCAACAATATCATGCAATAGGGCAGCGGGAGATTAGCCCCTAGTAAAGTAAAAGATTTTACTCGGGCCAAAAAGAAAATGGGGGAATGAAAAGGGTTTTCTCCCTCCCTTTCCCCCTCCTTCCCCCTTCTCTTTGCTTAGCCAACACCCCCTTCTCCCACTCCCTTAAACATTCCTCCCATGTTGTAAAAAGTGATAAGATACTACAAGGAATGTTGAAAGGTCAGTCTACATGCAAATAAGGGATTGTAGTCTGGCCAATGCCGATGGTCAGTCTACATGCTAATGAAGGATTGAAATCTAGCCAATACTGTCTGTTTCCCTTTTGTTAACGACCAATGAAAGTAACTTCCCACTATGTAAATGAAGGATGCTGAGCGAACCAATCAGGGGTATTCCCGCGCGCCAAGTATGCCTTTACATTCAAACCAGCCAATGAAAACTTTGTAACCATGCTTCCACTTCTGTACGTATGCTTTTGCTTCCCCAAACCCCATAAAAAGGCCCTGAACTAAGGGCTGGCGCGCGAGTCCTCCTAAGACTTGACCGCCCGCAGGTACCTGTGTCTACTCAATAAACCTCGTGCTGTTTGCATCTGACCAGTGGACTCGGCTCAGTTTTTGGGTCCGGGGGTCTCCTCCTGAGAAGGGGTCCATTCCGGGGTGCTTGGAGCCCCGGGGGGATCTTTCAATAGGACTATTAAAAGCTTCCCTTCCCCCAACATCTCACCCCCGGTGTTACTAAAGGCCTATTTATAGCTGTTTTCTTTACCCAGCACATCCTGTCAACCAATTAAGAAAACATTTCATGAAAAAGAAAGCCAAAGTTTGTGGCATCACAATTCCAGACTTCAAGCTCCATTACAAAGCTGTCATCATCAAGACAGTATGGTACTGGCACAAAAACAGACACATAGATCAAAGGAACAGAATAGAGAGCCCAGAAACAGACCCTCAACTCTGTGATCAACTAATCTTCGACAAAGCAGGAAAGAATATCCAATGGAAAAAAGACAGCCTCTTCAACAAATCGTGTTGGAAAAATTGGACAGCCACATGCAGAAAAATGAAACTGGACCATTTCCTTACACCACACATGAAAATAGACTCGAAATGGATGAAGGACCTCAATGTGAAAAAGGAATCCATCAAAATCCTTGAGGAGAACACAGGCAGCAACCTCTTCGCCTCAACTGCAACAACTTCTTCCTAGGAACATCGCCAAAGGCAAGGGAACCAAGGGCAAAAATGAATTATTGGGACTTCATCAAGATCAAAAGCTTTTGCACAGCAAAGGAAACAGCTAACAAAACCAAAAGACAACTGACAGAATGGGAGAAAATATTTGCAAATGACATATCAGATAAAGGGCTAGTATCCAAAATCTATAAAGAGCTTATCAAACTCAACACCCAAAGAACAAATAATCCAATCAAGAAATGGGCAGAGGACATGAGCAGACATTTTTGCAAAAAAAGACATCCAGATGGCCACAGACAGATGAAAAAGTGCTCCACATCACTTGGCATCAGGGAAATACAAATCAAAACCACAATGAGATACCACCTCACACCAGTCAGAATGGTTAAAATTAATAAGGCAGGAAATGACAGATGCTGGTGAGGATGCGGAGAAAGGGGAACCCTCCTACACTGTTGGTGGGAATGCAAGCTGGTGCAACCACTCTGGAAAACAGCATGGAGGTTCCTCAAAAAGTTGAAAATAGAGCTACCCTTTGACCCAGCAATTGCACATACAAACATAGTGATCCGAAGGGGCACATGCCCCCAAATGTTTATAGCAGCAATGTCTATAATCGCCAAACTATGAAAGAACCTAGATGTCCACCAACAGATGAATGGATAAAGAAGCAGTGGTGTGTGTGTGTGTGTGTGTGTGTGTGTGTGTATACATACACACACAATTGAATACTATGCAGCTATCAAAAGAAACGAAATTTTGCCATTTGTGATGACATGGATGGAACGTGGAGGGTATTATGCTTTGCAAAATAAGTCAATCAGGGAAAGACAACTATCATATGATCTCCCTGATATGAGGAACTGGAGATGCAACGTGGGAGGTTTGAGGGGGTAGGGAAAGAATAAATGTAGTAAGATTGGATTGGGAGGGAGACAAACCATAAGAGAATCTGAATCTCACAAAACAAACTGAGAGTTGCTGGGGGGAGGGGTAACGGAAGAGGGGTGTGGGATAATGGACATTGGGGAGGGTATGTGCTATGGTGAGTTCTGTGAAGTGTGTAAACCTGGCGATTCACAGACCTGTACCCCTAGGGCTAATAATACATTTTATGTTTATAAAAAAATTTAAAAATACTAATTTAAAAAAAGAAAACATTTCAAATCATAACAAAAGGCAAAAACACACTTTGAAGTGGTATAGCAAACATCAGGACCAGACAGAGATAGGATGCTGGAATTATCAGGCCAAGATTTTAAAACAATTGTGCTTGATATAACAAGGATTCTAATGGATAAAATAAACAGCATGCAAGAACAGATGATCAGTGTAAACAAAGAGATAGAAATCCTAAGAAAAAACAGAAAGAAATAATAGAGATCAAAAACATTATAACAAAAATGAAGAATGTATGTTTTGAACTTCTTTGGGTAAATAAAAAGAAATGATAGCTTTTATTAAGAGCGTGTTTCATTTTGAAAGTCAGTATTAGTGTACTAACAAAGCACCAAACTGTCTTCCAAAGTGGCTGTAGCATTTTGTGCCTCACTAGCAATGAATAAGAGTTCCTGTTGTTACACATCCTCTCAGAATTTCATGTTGTCAGTGTTCCACATTTTGGCCATTCCAATAGTTGTGTAATGGTATCTTATTATTTTATTTTTCATTTCCTTGGTGACATATGATTTGGATCATCCTTTCATATGGTAATTTTCATCTGTATTATCTTCTTTGGTGAGGTGTCTGCTAAGATCTCTGGCCCACATTTTAATTGTGTTGTTTATTATCTTACCATTAAGTTTGAAGAGTTCCTTGAATATTTTGGGTAACAGATGTGTCTTTGCAAATATTTTGCTCCAATCTTTGGCTTGTCTTTTTAGTCCCTGACATTGTCTTTTGCAGAGCAGAAGTTTTTTTATTTTAATGGGTCCAGCTTATCAATATTTCTTTTATGGATCATGTCTTTGATATTTTTATCTGAAAAACCATCATCACACCCAAGTCATCTAGGTTTTTTTCTTATGTTATCCTATGTTTTATTGTTTTATATCTTACTTTTAATTTTATGATCCATTTTGAATTAATTTTTCAAAAAGTCCAAGATCTAGTCTAGATTAATTTGCATATGGATATCCAGTTGTTCCACCTCCATTCCTTAGAAAAACTATCATTTCCCCCAATGAATTTATTTTGCTTCTTGGTCAAAATCAGCTGGTTATATTTGTGCCAGTCTATTCCTGGGCTCAATATTTCATCAAACTGATCTACTTGTCTGTTATTTTAGCAATGCCACACTGTCCTTATTGCTGCTCCTTTATAGTAAGTCTTGAAGTCAGGTAGTGTCAGCTCTACAACTTTGTTCTTTTTTAGTATTGTGTTGCCTATTCTGAGTCTTTTGCCTTTCCATGTAAGCTTTAGAGTAAGTTTGTTAATATCCATAAAATAATGTGCTGGGATTTTGATTATGATTGCACTGAATCTATAGATCAAGTTGAGAGGAACTACCATACTGACAATATTGAGTCCATTTTATGAATATGGAATATCTTACCACGTATTTAATAATGCTTTGATTTCATACCTCATGGTTTTATAATTTTCCTCCTGTAGACCTTGTGCACATTTTGTTATATTTATACCTAAGTATTTCATTTTAGGGGATATTAATGTACATAGTGTTGTAGTTCTCATTTTTAATTTCACTTGTTCATTGCTGATATGTAGGAAAATGATTGGCTTTTGTAAGTTAACCTTGTACTGTAATTGTTTATTAACTCCAGGAGTTTTTTGTCAGTTTTTTTTTTTTTAAAGATTTTATTTATTTATTTGACAGGCAGAGATCACAAGTAGGCAGAGAGGTAGGCAGAGAGAGAGAGAGAGGAGGAAGCAGACTCCCTGTGGAGCAGAGAGCCTGATGCGGGGCTCGATCCCAGGACCCTGGGATCATGACCCAAGCCGAAGGCTGAGGCTTTATCCACTGAGCCACCCAGGTGCCCCTTTTTTGTCAGTTTTTAAATAGTTTTTGAGTTTTAAAGAGCTTTTGATTTTTTTAAATAGATAGTCATGTAATCTGCAAACAAGGAGTTTTATTTCTTCCTTCCCAATCTGCATACCTTTTCTTTCCTCTACTTTTTTCTTTTCTTTTCTTATTGTATTAGCTAGAACACCAACACAATGTTGAAAAGGGAATGGTGAGAGGAAACAATCTTAACTGATCTTAGTGGAAAAGCTTTAGGGTTCTTCTTTTTTTTTTTTTTTTGGGTGGCTCAGTGGGTTGAGCCGCTGCCTTCGGCTCGGGTCTGGTCTCGGGGTCCTGGGATCGAGTCCCACATTGGGCTCTCTGCTCAGTGGGGAGCCTGCTTTCTCCCCTCTCTCTGCCTGCCTCTCTGCCTACTTCTGGTCTCTGTCAAATAAATAAATAAAATCGTTAAAAAAAAATCTTTAAGGTTCTTACTGTTACATACGATGTTAGCTGGAGGGGTTATTTACTTATTTATTTACTTAATTATTTATTCATACATAGTCCTTATAAAGTTGAGAAAGTTCTCTTATATTCCCAGTTTACTGAGAATTTTTACCATGAATGGGTAATGGATTTTGTCACATGCTTTTTCTACATCTATTGTGATAGTGTGCTTTTTCTTGTTTAATATGTTGATGTGATTAATTACATTAACTGATTTTTGAATGTTGACCAGCCTTCCATACCTAGGATAAATCCTACTTCATCACCATGTACAATTATTGTTAAACATTGTTAGGTCCAATTTACTAATACTTTCTGAGGATTTTTGCATGAATGTTTATGAGAAATCTTGATTTTTAGTCTTCTTATAATCTTTGTCTGGTTTTGATATTTAGCTAACACTGGTCTCATAGAATGAGTTAGGAGGTATTTCCTCTGTTTCTATACTCTGAGACTGTGGAGAATTGGTATAATTTCTTCCTTAAATGTTTCATAGAATATTTGGTGAACTCCATCTGAGCCTGTTGCTTTCTTTTAGAAAGTTATTAATTATTGATTCAATTTCTCTAATGGCTACTGACCTAATTTTGTGGATTTCTTCTTGTGCAAATTACATCTTTCAAGAAATTGGTACTTTTCATCTAAGTTATTAAATTTGTGGAGATAGAACTGTTCATAGTATTCCTATATAATACTTTTAATGTCCACAAAATCCTTAGTAATCTCCTACCTCTTTTATTTCTGATGTTAGTAATCTGTGACTTATCTCCTGTCTCCCTTTTTTCTTAGCTGGATAGTGTTTTATCAACTTTATTGATCTTTACAAAGAACCAGCTTCTGGTTTCTTTGATTTTCTCTATTGATTTTCTGTTTTTAATTTCATTAATTTCTACTCAAATTCTTATTCTTTCTTTTTTTTTTGGATTCAATTTGCTCTTATTTTTCAGCTATCTAAGATGGCAACTTACATTATGGATATTAGAACTTTTCTTTTTGTTATAGTAAATGCACTCAATGCTATAAAACTTCCTCTAACCACTGACTTGACTGCATCCCACAAATTTTGGTAAGTTCTCATTTTTATTTTGTTCAAAATACTTTTAAATTTCCTTTGAGATATCTCCTTTGATCCACACGTCATTTAGAAGTATGTTGTTTAATCTCCGTGTATTTTGGGATTTTCCTATTACCTTTCTGTTACTGATTTATAGTTTAATTGCATTTGGTCCAAGAGCATATGCATTTGATTTCTTTCTTCTTTTCCTTTCCTTCTTTTTCCTTCCTTCTCTTATTTCTTTCTTCCTTTCTTTTTCTTTTCTTTTCTCTTTTCTTTTCCTTTCCTTCTGGTTTGTCAAAGTGTTTTGTTTTGTTTTGTTTTGTTTCCAGAATGTGATATGTTTTACTGAATGTTCTATGTGAGCTTGAGAAGACAGTGTATTCTGTTAGTTAGATGAAATTGTCTATAAATGTCAATTATCAGTTGATTGTTGGTGTTGCTCAATTCAACTCTGTCCTTACAGATTTCCTGTCTACTGGATCTTCCATCATATTCTTAAATTGAAAACAAGCTAGCACTCTTCCCTCAATAGAGGCTATTGAAAAATACTACGTGAAATTCAAGAAAAGAATAATTTTGGAGCACCAAAATGATGTAGTTTTCCAATATTCTAGCATAATACAAAGGCACATCTTTGTTTCTTTATTCCTTTATTTCTACATTGTCTACATTAAGAAAGATATCCATGTCACAGAAAAAAATATATGTAGGCCAAATGATAAGACATTCTTATGAAGAGGTTTCCATGATTAGACCACAGTTTAAGATCTCAATGAGAAGAGTTCTTCTCTGTTTTCTTTCCATCTCTGCCACCTAAAAGAAGCTATTTCACCTTGTTCTCAAGGAAAAACAAAGGATGTCAAAGGAGCTAAGAACAGAGAATTTTTAAAAATTAAGTTTACCTGTTGGAAAAAAATTAACTAAATTATTAGCTTCTGAAATAATAGGTAATGGCATGCCTCCTTTATTTTTGTCAGAATGAACATAATTCTATTTTAATGATATGTAATTGTTGTAGCACAGTAGTTACTTTTTTTGCCATCTGTTCATTGAATGCTTAAATAGGCACTGGGCAAAGTTGCCTGAATAAAATTCTTTTTCAAATGAATGCAGTCAATTACATACATAAAAAATGATATTAACTTATTCAATAACAACAACAACAATAATACTCTAGCTTAACAGTAAACAGACTAAAATCAAATGTCTAGACAAAAACCAGTTTAGTTTCCCAGTTGGTGAAAAAGAAAATTTGGGGGTATTAAACTAAAAAAAGAAACTACGGAATTCCATTTTGTTTCTTTGTGTGTGTGTGCATTTTTAATTCCTTGAAACAGAATTCAAATAACATATTATCTTTTCAAATATGTAGCAACTTTTATTGCTAAAATTAAAGACTTAATACTCCAAATTACACAGGGGGTAATTCCACTATAAGATCCCCTTGTAATCTGCATATAGATTGCCTCCATTTATCTCCAGAAATTTTTTCAAATGCCTACTGTATAATCTGAGTACTGCATTAGCTGTAGTGATGATCACATGATCATAGCTCATTATGTGACTTCATAAGGCAAACATGAAAGAGAGAGAAGGAAGGGGGAAAGGAATGGTTTTAACAATATGACAAGTAGTATATTTACAATATGAATAAAGTGTTGGAAGAGCACGAAGAAAGCTGCTAGTTCTGTCTGTGAAGGTTTGTATAAGCCCAAATAAATCAAGTGACACATGGGGCTTTGGCATTTGAAAAAGGAATTTTTATAAGTGGAGTGAAATAAGGACATTTAGGATTTATGAAAAATATATTCATTTTGTAGGTAAAGAAAACATAAATATTAAAGAACTAGAAAGGCAAATTATAAAGAAATAATGACATTGCAAAGATTCAGGGAAGCATAAAGAGTGTGTAACAAGGACTGGCAACAGGAGATGTCTACAGCAGGGTAGGGAATAAGGAAGTAAAGTGTATAGAGACTTAAAGGGGAATCATTTATAAAATAATTGCTACATAGTTGCTGAAGTTACTGTTGAGTTTCAAAATACAGTAACCTTGAAACTAGAACATAAATACATTACTTATACCTTAATAAACTTTGTGTGCTACCTGGAAGAATACCCACATTCGTTCAAGAATAAATTCACAGCAGTTCAAAATCATTCAGTATTGCTTCGGGCACAGTTTGTGTCTCTGGTTCCTGTGGTACTTCATATTACTGTGTTTCAATAATAGATTAGAAATAAACAATGTTTGCACAGTGATTGCAAAGAGAAAGGAACAAAATTTGTGTTCATTTTTATTCTGATTCCACTTGGAGTTTTTATTTGTGTTTAAAATTTAAAGCAATGAGTGGAAACCATGAGTGCAGTGCTTTGCTTTACTGAGGATATATTAGCAATTCTTTAAAATTTAAATTTCTTCTTCTCTTTACTCTTTGTGTTTGTTAAAACTAAGAAAAGAAAGCATTGCATCGGTGTTACAATTTGTATTTTTCTAAAATATATCTTTTACAGACATTCTAGACAATTTTAATAAAATTCACTTATGAATTACAGTAGTTATTGATGAACATGATGGATCATTTTAAGTCCATGTCTTTCCACTTAAAAATAAATTAACTGAATGTAAGTCAAGTAAAACAGTACTCTTTTCTCTTTTTTTGTATTATATTCTTTCATTATTTCAAAAAAAATTTATTTCATTATTTTTCAATGGCAGGAATATAAAAATAAAGTAGAGAAAAAGAAAATTTTCACTGCCAGCATTTATTTACTAGCTATTATTTTCAGTTCATTTCACAATTATTACTGAATATAAATTTGTCATAATAGGAAGAAATAAAAATTGATCCACTCTACTTGTCCAATATGCTAGGTGTACTCAACAAGGATCAACAAAAATTTTCTGTGAAGAGCCAGAGTAAATATATATATATATTTTTTAAAGATTTTATTTATTTGACAGGCAGAGATTACAAGTAGGCTGAGAGGCAGGCAGAGAGAGAGAAGGAGGAAGCAGGCTCCCTGCTGAGCAGAGAGCCCGATGTGGGGCTCGATCCCAGGACCCTGAGATCATGACCTGAGCTGAAGGCAGCGGCTTAACCCACTGAGCCACCCAGGCGCCCCCAGAGTGAATATTTTAAGCTTTGTAGGCCATACTGTCTCTGTGACAACTACCAAATTCTGAAGTTATATCATGAAAT
Organism: Neogale vison; assembly: GCF_020171115.1. Lineage (NCBI taxonomy): Eukaryota > Metazoa > Chordata > Mammalia > Carnivora > Mustelidae > Neogale > Neogale vison. Next base: position 32,364,198 of record NC_058102.1, on the reverse strand, counting down.
TAGTCATAGACAATACATAAGTAAATGTATTTGGTTGCTTTTCAATAAAATTTGATTTGCAAAAACAGGCGATAGACTGGATTTGGTCTCTGGTCACAGTTTACTGAAATTTGGTGTATTCAGAATATGAGCAACAGGCATGCACTAATAAGGAAGCACTTTATGTATCATTTTCTTAAAGTAGTTTAATTATTAAAATGGGAGGGTGGGTAATCACCAAATAATTCAGTACTTTTTACAGAAAGATAATAAACTCTTTCTTTTGTCAGAATGGGGAAATTAGGCTGACCAAATTCTCTTTATAAACATCTATTTCTCAATTTATCTTTTAATACTAAAAATATAAAATATATATTAGGGAATTTACCTATACTTGAAGATACAAAAATGCTGCATTATATATAACTTAGTCTCTTTTTTTTTTTTTTAAGATTTTTTTATTTATTTATCAGAGAGAGAGGGGAGAGAGCGAGCACAGGCAGACAGAATGGCAGGCAGAGGCAGAGGGAGAAGCAGGCTCCCTGCCGAGCAAGGAGCCCGATGTGGGACTCGATTCCAGGACGCTGGGATCATGACCTGAGCCGAAGGCAGCTGCTTAACCAACTGAGCCACCCAGGCGTCCCTATAACTTAGTCTCTTAAATGAATTATTTGGTTGGTCAAAATCAATTTACTACAGTATTTCAAAAGCTGAATTTATCCCCCTAAATTTATCTATTAAATGTACTCTATATTTGCACACAGAGAAGAATAAGAAGACTGAAATTAATACAGAATTTTTTTTTAAAGATTTTATTTATTTATTTGACAGAGAGAGATCACAAGTAGGCAGAGAGGCAGGTGGCGGGGCTGGGGAGGGGGAAGCAGGCTCCCTGCTGAGCAGAAAGCCCGATGTGGGGCTCCATCCCAAGACTCTGGGATCATGACCCGAGCCAAAAGCAGAGGCTTTAACCCACTGAGCCACCCAGGTGCCCCAATACAGAATTTTTATGATAATCAATAATTTAAAAACACTTACTCATGGCCATGAAAATGTTAGGTACATGTTAGAAAGTTAAAAAAAAAAAAAAGGGCAAGAATTCTAAAATTGACAATGACATTTGCTCTATTAGGTCTTCTTCCTTGCTTCAGAAATATCATATTCACCATGAAATTTGTAGTCATTTGGAAGACCACTGGATTTCAAGCACAAAAATGCTGCTTTTATAATTATCATTTTACTTCTTAGCAATGTAACCTTGCTATCTCCTTTTCTTGCTTGATGCTTACTCTCTGTATTACTTTCTGGATGACCAAAGTAAAACCACCTTTGAGGGAGTTTTCAATGGCACCAGTTCTAAAATTTAAAGTATCACTAACAGTGTAGTTTGAATTTGCATTATTAGACCCCGTACCCATATTTCTTATTATCCTATTTGGGGCAGGGATCAGAAATCTGATCTTCTTTTTACTTAGTCAGTGCAGAGGTCCATGAATCAAAGCTAAGAAATACTTCATATGTGAAAGGCCCTGTAAAGGTACAATACGCAAGGCAAAGTGGAAGGCAAAGTGGATGAATAATTTTCAAAATGTGGGTAGTTTCGCTTTATTTTTCTGAGAAAATTGAAAAAAACAGCTGCATAAAAAGGAATTTTATGTTTTTTTTATTTTTCTACTTAATTTAGGAATAATAGAAGAAATATCATCTGGATTTTATACACATATTATAAATCCATACACTAATCTTCTTCATTTGGGTACAAAATTTCTGAATTTCCTCTGTTGACATTTGAGATAACTCTTTCAAAACTTAAAATTTATTAAGCAACATATGGTTAAGTTGTCCTGTTTTTTCCCTTACCTTGTTCTTTACAGAGACTTACATGTTTAGGAGGAGTAGACATATAATAAAGATTGACTTTTCCGTAGAGTGTCAGAAGTGAATTCTGTTTTATATCGTTGCATCCTAGGATCTTAAAATAGAACAGGTTGTCCTTCTCCAGGAAGATTTACACTTTACCACTTAAGTTCACAGCAAAGATTAGGGAGAAAAAAATCTAACACCTTTTATTATTTACTTCACTTATAAATATCATACAGGGAGAATAAAAGAATCTTTATGAATGGAAGGGATATTTGATCATTTCTCATCTCACACCAAATAAAGTTTATTACTCTGATTTCATACCACAGACTTATAGAATTGTATCATCTCATTGGTCTTCTTGATTGAGAATAAATGCTTCATTAAATTTAAATATAGCAACCTAATAACAATAGTAAAACCAGAGAGAATAATGCCTGACATTAAAAGGATCACACACATCACTCTTTGGAACATACTCAATTTCTAGATAAAATGCAAAGTTTAATGTTCACAACTGCATAATAAATGCAAAGAATTATGGTATGGCATAAGGATATAATAAACTCAAACTTAGTTTGAGAACAATTTTCAGTGTAAAGAGATCTTGTTGATTGTTTTCGAAATAGGAACTGTAGAAGAAAGAACAAATAATTATAATCCCTGAGTTATTGGGGTTATTGGCTGTGGCAACTAAGTGAATAGTGATGATCCTCAAGGAGATGAACAATAATGGAAGAGGAAGAGTGTGTGCTTTCTGAAGGGCATGTGGCAGACTTCAGGTTTTTTGCACATGGAGTACAGGTGCACTGGAGGACTCCAGATGGAGATGCCAAATAGGAAGTTGGTTATATGTATCTGGAGTTCAGAAAAGTCTGGGCTAGAGATGCCCCCAAAACTTTCCCTGGCCTCAGACACAAGAGTCAATACCTACTGGACATCTTCACTAGTATGGCTCAAAATTGTTAATAATATAGTAAATTCACATCGGGCTCCTTGCTCGGCAGGGAGCCTGCTTCTCCCTCTGCCTCTGCCTGCCATTCTGTCTGCCTGTGCTCGCTCTCTCTCCCTCTCTCTCTCTCTGATAAATAAAATCTTTTATATATATATATATATATATATATATATATATATATATGGTAAATTCAATGTCTAACCCAAAATATGCCTAAATCTAATTCTCACCAATTATTCTATGACATTATAAATGGCATTTCTAATTGTCTAGTTCTGTAAACCAGAGACTTAAGAAATTCATTCCTGAAAGCCATCTCTTGTATTTCCAGAAACCCAAAGGCCATTCCTATTATCTGGAATTATATGGGAGATTACACAAAGCTGTGTCAGGGAAATAAGCACAGAAAAAGGAAAAAAAAAAAAAAGGATTTTCTGAAATCCAGAGAAACATATTAATGTGCCCCTACAGAAATGAATGAGTTCCAATTCTATTTCAAAAAAATTTTTTTAATCCTGTTAAAAAGTCATGTTCCAAGGAGAAAACATATGACTGGCCTAATTTGGATTACATACACATTCTCTGGCAAGGGAAAGGCAGAACAACTTGATCAACAAGACTACCAGCACATTCAGTGGAGGAGCCATAATCCTCCAAAAGTAAATTAAAGGGCTTTTACCAAAGACTCTGCAATTTGTGATAGATGGCCAAAATTTGAAAAGCCCTATATTCCACCTGAGGATCTTTATTCTGCTGCTACCACTACCTGCAATACTTTATCTTCCTTTTGGTAAATTAATACATGTTTCTGATTCTGCTTCTGATTTCGCTCAAATATACATCTTCAAAGAAATGCTTCCCATTTCAGAATACGCTCACTGGGTGGAGTGTATTTTACCTAAATAACCAATGGTTACAGATTATATTTAACAATTTATTTGTATGATTATTTTATTAAGGTTAATGAATATACCACTTTTGCACAGGCTGGTGAAAGAATAGACAAATGGATCAGTGGGATAAAATAGAGATCCCAGATATAGACTGGCACAACCAAAGTCAACTGGTCTTAACAAAGGAGCGAAGGCAGTACAATGATACAATACAAAGGAGCAATACAATGAAACAAAGATCATCTTTTCAACAGATGGTACGAGAACAATGGAACATCCATAAAAAAATGAGTTCCTAATGCATCATTGACCTAGTGTAAAATGCAAACCTATAAAACTAGAAGGCAATACGAAAAAGACTTTGAATATTGTGATGACTTTTTAGATATAAAACCAGCACCATCTAGAGAAGAAATAATTGGTAAGTTAGACTTCATTAAAAAAAAAACAAAAAAAAACAAAACAAACAAAAAAAAAACTTCTGTTCTGTAAGACAATGTCAAGAGAATAAGAGGAGTCACATCTGGAAGAAGAATACTACAAAAGACATGTCTGCTTCCCAAACTATACAAAAAACTCTTAAAACTCATCCATAAGAACATAAACAGCCCCACTAAAAACACAAAGCAAAGACCTTAACAGATGCCTCACCAAAGAAGATACGGGATGACAAATACACATATAAAGATACGCCTCACACCATATGTTATCAGAGAAATATAAAATAAAACAAAAATAAGCTATGACTATTCACCTATTAGAATGGCCAAAATTCAGAACTCTAGAAGATCAAATGCGGGCCAGGATATGGATTAAGAAGAACTCATTCATGCTTGTGAGAATGTAAAATGGTATAGCAGCATTGAAAGACAGTTTGGAAGTTTCTTACACAAATAAATATACTCTGATCATATGATCCAGCAAGCATGTCTTTGGTATTTACTCAAAGGAGTTGAAAACATGTCCACACAAAGACCTGCACACAAATGTGTATTGTATTTACTCACAACTTCCAAAAGTTATAAGCAACCAAGATGTCCTTCATAAGTGAATGGATAAAGAAACTCGTATATATATATGACAATGAAACATTTTTCAATGCTAAAAAGAGATGGGCTGTCAGGTGATGAAAAGATGGGAAAACTTAAATGCATCTTACTAAGTGAAGGAAGCCAATCTGAAAAGGCTACCCACTGTGTGATTCCAACTCTATGCCATTCTAGAAAAGACAGAATTATGGAACAGTAAAAAAAATCAGTGGTTTTCAGGGGGTTAAAGGGGAGGGAAGGATGAACAGGCAAAGCATGGAGTATTTTTAGGGCAGTGAAAATATTCAGTATGATGCTATAATGACAGATATAGGTCATTATAAATTTGTCCAAACAGAATGTACAACACCAAGAGTTAACTGTAATGTAATTTATGGATAACATAATAATGATGTGATGGTTAACAGATAGGGTCTTATTAGTTGTAATAAATGCACCCTGGATGGAGAATGTTGATGACAAGGGAGGCTCTGCCAGTCTAGGGAAAGGGATTATATGAGAAAGCTCTATATCTTCCTCTCAATATCGAACTAAACCTAAAACTGCTCTAAAACATAAAGTCTTACTTTTTAAAAGTAAGAATTATATGGGAAAATTTCAGGGATAAAAATGGAACCCAAAAGAACATAGGAATCCAAAAGGACACCCGAGCCAGTAGGAGGACACCAGAATTCTGGTAAATATCATGGACCCTCTGAAAGTGTATTTTAAGGAAGAAGCAGCCATGCCAAATGCCACAGGTGAAACATAAACTAAAATTGATTTAAAAACAACTACAGCAACACTGGATTTAGCAGAAAACTTATTAATAATCTTTGGAGTAAGTTTCAAACAATAGGGGAGGGGAGAACTGAGAAACAGAAATTTTTCATAGCGTGGCTTGGAAAAGTTCATAACATAAAGGGCAGGAGCTGGGTAGAAATGGGAATCCCAAGGCTTTTGTTTTTATTTTCTGTATCTTTTATTTTGTATATTTATATTTTATATCCTTCACAGTTGTATTGTTGCTGCAGTATTTGAGAAGATACAAATGTGGATAAGTTTAAGTATCCATGTAAAAAATTTGAAATTCAAGGAACATTTGAACACATGGGTGAAAAAAGAGTAAGTTGACTGGAGGAGAGTAGAAAGAGGGAAAATCCAGGTCACTACCTTCAGATAAGAAGGGACTTCTCCCATTTTAAGAAAGGAGGCTGGGAAATAGCTGTTGGTGCAAATAAGACTAAAGGTTTAGAACTAGAACTTTGAGGGAGGTTTGACTGATTTGGCCTAGAAGGACAAGATCATTTGGCCATTAGTGCAATCCAGGCAAAAAAAGGATGAGGGGCTGGAGAACACAACTAGCAATGGAAAGAAATAAAAAAGATGGGAGAAAAAGCCCAGAAATTTAAAAGGACAGGAAGCACTGGCTTCCATCTTCATGGTTCTTGAAGTATAATCATATTTTTCTCTCTTTAAGAAAAGAACAGAAAATTACAAACTCCAAAAGAAGTACAAGGCCTTGGGAGACCTCTGTGCATGTGAGGGACACTGAAGCTTAAATTTCTTTGGCTTCATGGGTAACCTGCCTCTTGTCACAAGACGTACTGTTGAATTTGGCATGGAGGAGTGAAAGAATTTGCATTTTTAGAAAATATCTGCCTTAGCTGTGCTATGGGAAATGTATTGAAATGGAGTTGTAGAAGTTGGGAAGTAAAGGAAAAGAATGCAAAAGAAATGAGACTAAAACACACACACACACAAAATCTATTTTTTTCCCCACAAAACAAGCCCAGTTAGCAACATGGTGAATTCTTTGCTTACTAAAGGCAAATTAACATTTTTAATTTCTTTCCTAAATATAATGAATAATAGTCCTGCCTTACTTGAAATAATCAGATATTCAATATAAATGTCTTATCATATTCACTTGCTTAGAGTCTTTTTGAAAACAGAACACGTTTAACAAAATTCCTTGAGATAAGCTCCAAATTGATGCAGAATAAATATGTGTGATGTCTTAAACAAAATTGTTTAAGAGTGGCATGAAGTTGTTTTTTTTTTTATTTTTAAGTTGGAAATATAACAATTTTAGATTCACCTGCAGCTGTAAGAAATAAAAGGAGAGATTCCTCATATACATTGCTCAATTTCACCCAGAAGTATCATTTTGTAATACAATAGGGTAATATCACAACCAAGAAACTGATATTGTTATAATACTCTGTCTTATTTAGATTTGTTTTGCTATCTGTAGTCATTTTGACGCGTGTCATTTTGTGCTTTTTAAAGTTTGTATAATTTCACCACATGTGCAGGGTTTTTGTATCAACACCACAGTCAAGATACTGAATAATTTTAACACCATATACATGAGATATTCTTGAAGTGAAACAAATATTGATGTAGATATCACTTACAATTTTTGTGGTATTTTAAAAACTTGCATACTCCAATTGGATAAAAATCTCCCTTTGTATAGGATATCATTACCTGTTCATGAATCTAATCATAGTTCTTTCCCTACATATTCTACCAGAGATAATATGCATGTTCTTTCCCTTCCGCGTTCAGTGTTTTATTCAAGATGACAGAGAGAGACTCAATTTTCCCATTCTTAACTCTGCCCCTGGAGAGTTAACTCTACTTCCACTGGAGCTCCCTTTGTGTCACTCTATTACAGAGAGTTCAATGAATCACATAAAAATACTACAAGTTTTCATTTGCCACATGCCTACTAGTTCTGGAGCTCAGTTAAAACTCGAAAAATCACTCTTACAATGCTACGGTGCATTTAGTGTCTTGCCAGTACAGGGTTTTGGTTTTTTGTTTTTGTTTTTAAAATAGAGTCAATCATAGTTCTATTGTTTATAAAAAGTTCATTATGGAAGGGTGTTTAATGGTTATCTGCAAGAATTTTTAAATGGCATAGTGGTAATCAGCCCTCAAAGGATTATGATTATTAGGATTATGTCTACCTAAGGTTAGCTGAAAAACACAGCAGCCTAATTAGCATCCCAAATCACCACCCCGCCATCTGTTATCTCTAGGCAAAGCAGAAGAAAATGTAAATGTCTAGGAAATAAGGGCTTTGAGTGAAAATTCCAGATCTTTAATTTTTAATTTTTTCCCCATTATCCTCATAGTATTTGTATAGTCTTTATATGGCAGTATAGTATGCTGCTGGTGAAAAGTTTTCTTTTCTGGTATCCTTCTATTTTGTGCATATAAGGAAAGGTGTCAGAGAGAGCAGAGCCCGGGAATCATAACACACACATAGTACTTCTGTCTATTTTTAAAGATCAAAAATAGGATGCAAAGTAGGTGGACAAACAGAATGTCACTCCCCAGAGCTACCATCTGACACCTAGTACTGACATAAACTCATTATAGAAATGACACATTTTTCAAACAGGTGACATAGTTTGTTACAAGATTTGAAAATTACACAGCTCTTATCTTACCAGGAACCACTATATATATTTTTCACACACAGTTCAGTTTACATCAAAACAATCTGTTTTAATACAAAACAAGTGAATGGTGTTGCAATGTTCTGGCCTTTTGGGGAAAAAAAAATTCTTTTTTAAACCCAATATTACTCTTCTTTTTGTCCCGCAGGGTTTCCCTGATATCAAAGACAAATCTAACACTTCATTATGGCTATGCTAATGAAGCATTGGAAATATAAATGAGGAAGCTGTACACAAAATAGTTTATAATCACAAAAAGGTAATACAACTTAACCCCCCCTCAATTTTTCTATTTTCCTGTTGTACTGAGGCAGCTACTTTGAACATCAGAACCATTTGTAAACATTCTATGCTGCATCTCAAGAAAGTACTATGATTTGATCTAGAAAAGAAGGTTGTTTCAATTATAATTCTTTCTAGGTACACCAGAAATATACATCAATCGGTTAATAGTTAAAATATTTTAGATAATGTAAAGATTCTGTTGTCCAAGAAATTATATTCAAATACCTCTAGAAATCTTGTGCTATTATATAGTCATTCTTATGTAACTTGGAAGTGATCTTGTTTTTCTGGATTGTATTGCAAAGATGTATGGTAATAGATTAAAATGATAAGACGAGAGAATAAAATATGCTATCTTTATTACAAATTTTAATACTGAACTGATAAAAATACTATTGTTTTAGATTGCCACTTATTCTCCTATTTTATTATTCTGGGGTAGTATTCTGCATCAGACCTAACATAATAATAAGCACTGAAATGTACTTTCTCTTGCTGGCTCACTTACTCATTCAACAATAGATTATTGGGTACTATTTTATGTTAAGCAACATCTTATAGACTAGGAGTATATAATTAATCAAACTTCTTCGTCCTGTAGTGTATTAGCTAGTGTATATGAAAGAGATTCATTAAATAACGACATAATGGAAGGAAAAACACAAAACAAAGCAAATAAATCTATGTGGCTATATAATGGAATCTGACCTAGCCTGGGGAGAGGCTGAGATTACACACATGAGAAAGCAACTCTTGACATGACATCTGAAGGATAAGAAGAAATTAGCTGAACAAAGAAAAAGGAGGAAAACGAGGAAAAAGCCTGTGAGTATGAAACTCACAGGTAAATACTCTGTGTTATGAGCAAGTATAACATGTTTAAGAAACTAAAAAAAGACCAGGGAAAGGAAAAGTAAGTTATGTAACATGAACCTTAAAAGGTAATCAAAGGGAATTTCATGCCATGCATTGGTCTCCATCTTAAAAACACTGGTAAACCATCAAGTGGTTTTATGCCACGAAGTAATATAGTTGGTGTGTGTCGAAAACAACTCTATGGCTGTACAGGAAATCTACAGTGCTGGTAATGAACATGGTTTAGAGACTCCTGTGCTAGTCTGTAAAGAGATTATAGTTATTTGGAATGAGTTGGGAGCAGTGGATAATGACCCAAGTAGATGGGGTTAAGAAGTTATTTGACAGAATGTAATAAATTGCCACCTGCTTGGCAATTTTTTCAATTATATAACCCTGTAGAGACTTTATTTCCTTATATGTAAAGTCACAGGTATTAATAACACATTTAAGTATGATGGCTTCTCAGAAATAATCAGTGAAACATGATAGATATAATTTTATGGGTTTCTTTCCATTCCTTCCAAACCCATTGTGTTAGTCATCAGTGCCCCTCCCCAAGCCAAAATAATTAAGCATGGATCCATGATTTATATCAACTACGACAAGCCTAGAGAAGAAGGACATGGAAATCTTTGATGACATAACAAGGAAAAAAGGGGAAACAGGTCCCATGCAATCATATAAGTCCAAAACCTAGCAAGCTAAATTTTGTTTGATTTTTTATTTTTATTTTTATTTTTTTTAAGAAAATCTTTTTTTCCATGAAGATCCTCTGTTTACTCAGCCATCAGCCATCTGGGGACTGACTACATTGCAGAGTCAGAAAGAACACCTTCCCTCAATTCTGTATAGCCCTCATGCAAGCAATCCAGTCTTCACTCATCTCCTTAATCAGATTAGAATCTTTCAAAAGATCACTTAATGCCTTGAGTGTCCATTAAGATCCTTTTGATGAAAACTCATTTGATGTTATGGCTCCAGAGCAATCTTTTTCGGTTCCCTGCTCAGCCCTCCAGGCCCATAGGGGCAGCTGCAGCGTATCTCTGTGTCCCTCACGTGGCTCCACCACTTTAGGTCTCTTTCAGGGCCCCGCCCTCTGAAACTGAGCAACCTTGCTCCTGGGTTTGGGGTGGGAGTGATGATCTCTGATCCACCTTCAGGGTCACTTATCCCTGTTCTTGTTAGCAGCCTTCCTTCATGCTGTCCCATTTTCTCTGTTTCCTTTATCCCCAGTGAGCCGTGTTTCTGTTGGTGTCATTCCAACTCCATTCCTGGCTTCTACTGACAGAAGCGATTACCTTCTCAGTTTATACTCATACTAATAAGGTCTCCACAAAATGGTTGTTCAACCACACCTTTAGTGTCCTCTTCAGAATAAGCCTTCTCATTTTTCGCACCATGGGTAGGCTGAGAAATGTCCAAATCTTCAAGTTCTGGTTCTGGATGCCTAACAATCCCTTCAATTTATCTGTCTTCTCTTGCGTTTTACTGTAACTGGTAAGGAGTTGGTCCTTCAACACCAGCTATTCGATTTCACTGCTTGCAAATTTTACCTTCCACACTACACTAGAAGACAATTCCACCCAGTTTGTTGCTACTTTATACCAAGGATCCCCTTTCCTTCACTTTGCAATAACTTATTCCTCATTTCTGAGACTTCAACAGAATGGCTTTTAATGACATATTAAAAGAATGACAATATTCATGATGATGTATCTATTCTCTACAGTGACAGGCTTCCTCTGTAGCTCTCCTCTTCTCTTCCAGAGTCCTAAACACAGCTGCCTTCATTGTTTATAATTCTATAAACAGTCCCTTCAAGGCCATCTCAGCTTTTTCTAGCACCGACCTCTAAACTCCTCTGCTCTCTACCCAGCTCAAAGTAATTTCCACTTGTTGTAGGTATCTGTTATAGCAGCCTTCCACTTCATAGTACCAAAATCTGGGTTCGACTGCTTGGGCTGTCATAACAACATACCATAAATTAGGTGACTTAAACAACAGAAATTTGTTTTTTCACAGCTCTAGAAGATTTAAGTCCAACATCAAAGATGCTGGCTGGTTTGGTTGCCTGGGAGAGCTATCTTCCAGGCTTGTAGGTGGCCACATTCTTCTTGAGCCCTTACATGGCCTTTCCTTAGTCGTACAGAAGGAAACTGAGAGTATGCATAGCTCTCTGGTGTTTCTTTTCATAAAGATACTGATCCTACCAGATTAGGCCCCCACATTTATAATTTCATTTAATCTTAATTACTTCCTTAGAGTCTCTACTCCAAATATAGCCACACGAGGATTTAGAACTTCAGCACTAAATTTTGGGAGAATCCAAACATTCAATCTTTAATCTTTTGACTATCACAAATAATGTTGTGATCACGGGATACAAATATCTGGTTCAATCCCTGCTTTCATTACTTTTGGGTATGTATAAAATTTCTGGATCATATGATAACATTCATTAATTCTTTTCAACAAATATTTAAGTACTTAGTACTCCACAGGCGTTTATGCCGTGTACTAAGAACAAGTGACTGCCTTTAAAATTGATCTCAGACTCCTCTAAGCTTACAAGGTCAGGTTATCCCCTAAGGCAAGAGTACCATATATTTCAGTTTCCAGTAGAAACTGTCCAAGTTTAAAATAACAACACATTTACTCTCAATAGCATCCCTCTTTGGGTGATAAGGGATCATGGTCATATTACATAAAGCCAATTCCTAAAACTCGGGTCTTAAAAATGATTCTACCTAATATATATACTCATAACCCTTTTTATTCAAATAAATGTTCCACCACCAGAGTGGTATTCCATTCTTTTAAATGACTATTCTATTTTTATCCTCTTTAGTATTTCAGGGAATTTTTCTCTCTTAATTAAAGATTAATGCTAAAACTTGAAGTGAACAGGAAGTTATAAACTACAAATATAAGGAAGCAGAAAGTCAAAAGCAATAAAAGGGACCATGGTGCCCATGTGATTAAAAAACTGCAGTTTGAACATTCCCCCTCATTTGTCACTTCCTTTATCTTTTATTTTATTTTACTGTGATAAGACTTAACAGGAAAGAATCAGAAACATGATTTTGGAAGTTTAACATCATCTTTTCACACTATCAGTCATGAGAAAGAAATGACAACTTCACTTTACTCCTACAACAAAATAAGTTACAAATGAAGAAACACACTGAAGAAAAAAAAGTCCAAAAAATGAAAGAAATAAAATCAAAGGTACAATTTTGGTGGGGAAATACCCCTTTAAATATAGACTCAGTTGAAGAAGTATTGCTAAAGAATGAAGATACGTGGCAACATAAAATTCGTTAAGAAGAAATAAAATAATATTCATTCATGATATCAGAAGTTACTGGACTCTGTTTTACACCAAGATGTCTTCTCTTAGAGGTGAGGAAGAAAAAAAAAAAAAGATAGAAGTCACAGTCCTATATCATAGCATAAACTAAAGAGTAACAGACATGGAAACAGCCATGTCTGATACCATGTGATGAGGAAGACACAGACTTAATATATCTGTATCTACATCTATATCTTAAAAATGCTTCTCATTGTAGTTTCAAAGCAATACATTGTTAAGAATCATGTTTAAGGGGCACCTGGGTGGCTCAGTGGATTAAGCCTCTGCCTTAGACTCAGGTCATGATCCCAGGGTCCTGGGATTGAGTCCCGCACTCTGTGGGGCAGGGAGCCTGGTTCCCCCTCTCTCTCTGCCTGCCTCTCTGCCTACTTGTGATCTTTCTCTCTCTTAAATAAATAAATAAAATCTTCAAAAAAAAAATTTAACACACAGATTTTATTGTGTGTCTTTCAAACTGCTACTTTTCAAACAGAAAGGATATTCCCAGTTCTTTAAATACATTAACTCTTCCTGACCACCATTTACAGATTAGGCTCTTGGTTCATCCCTCTACACATATTTTAGGTTTCAACTACTAAATATCCCTTTATTGTAAGATTCCTCTTGTGATTTGAGTAAATTTAATAAAATTTTTTCTTTCTTTTCACTATTTATCTTTTTAATGGAAGCCATCCCAATATTTGATTTGTATTTTATCTTTTTAAATAAGTATTCGTAAACATTCTATAGAAATAAGAAAGGGTTGATGAACATTTTTAAGACCCCTTTTATTATTAAACTAAAGTCTTGGTTTTATATAATATAGTAATAAAAGGTGACTCTGCGATTTTGTGGCTACTAATGCTCTTCTTGTTTTCATTTTGTCTTGTTATTGGGAGCAATATAATATAATGAGGAGACCTTTGTCAGCACATAAAGAGACCACACTTGAATTTTCACTTTATAATTTTTTTCACTATTTGTTAATAAATTTAATTACCTTTTTCTTATACTGAAGATTAATAAAATACAGTTAACTATATAGTTATGTGCTCAGAGGAATGATGCTATATAAATTCAAATAGGTTATATTATTATTATTTACCATTATGTGCCCTTTTTTAATAAATGCAATACATATCTTTGCTCTCCATGATGTGCTCTCCATGATTTATCTTGCAATTCCTCCAAGTAATGTCTATAGTTGGCACAATATTACAACGTGTCTGTGTATACTGCATATCATCTGTGAGGGAAAATTTTTTGGCAATGCTGTTTTCCAAACAATTCCCTCTCATGTAATCTGTTTCATATTATAATGCCCTAGACATATTAACCTGTATTTGTGCAAGTTAATCTAATTTTGTTCAGTTTGTCCATATTTTTAGATTCCCAGAACCCTTAGCAAGAACTCCCAATGAAATAGCATTGGCAGCATTTCTAAATGGTAATAAAAGTTCAAAAAATTAACAATCATCAAACTAAAAGACTTAAACTATAATACTTTCAAACAGAGTATAAATACATCTACTAATCCACTTAGCCTGTCTCCTTTGATACTTTCAGTTCCAAATAATTTGATATATTCAAAACTATATTAAATTTTTATAAATATTAAGAAAACTTCAACTCTTTGGTTTAGCCATTATTTTGTCTTGGAATGTTCTTCATATAAGAACATAATTTTAGGGGTGCCTGGGTGGCTCAGTGGGTTAAGCCTCTCCCTTCAGCTCAGGTCATGATCTCAGGGTCCTGGGATCAAACCCCACATTGAGCTCTCTGCTTGGTGGGGAGCCTGCTTCCCCCTCTCTGCCTACATGTGATCTCTCTGTCAAACAAATAAATAAATTCTTTTTAAAAAAAAGAACATAACTTCATATGTTCTTCATTTAAGAACATAACAAAAACAAAACATAAATATGTTTTAAGTATGGAATCTAACATGGGGCTTAAATTCATGACCCTGAGATGAAGACCTGTCCTGAGATCAAGAGTCAGGTGTTTAATCGACTAAGACACCCAGGCATGTTTTAGAGGCAAGAATATAGAATGGGGAAAAGAAAGCCTCTTCATTAAATGATGTTGGGAGACCTGGAGAGGTACATGCAAAAGGATTAAGCTGGACCACTTTCTTACACCATACATAAAAAAATAAACTCAAAATGGATTTAAGATCTGAATGTGTGACCTGAACAATAAAACTCCCAAAAGAAAAAAATAGGCAATAATCTTTTGGACATGGTCCTTAACTTTTTTTCTGGATATGTTCTCCTCAGGCAAGGGAAACAAAAGCAAAAATAAACTACTGGGTCTGTATATAAAAAAAAAGAAAAAGAAAAGCTTTTGGACAGGGAAAAATAAAAAGGCAACCTACTGAATGGGAGAATATATTATAAATAATATATCTGATAAAAAAATTAATATCCAAAATATTTAAAGATCTTATACAACTCAACACACACACACATCCAGCTAAAAATTGGGCAGAGGACCTGAACTGGCATTTTTCTAAAGAAGATATGCAATGACCAACAGACATATGAAAAGATACTCAAAGTCCGTTATCATCAGGGACATGTAAATCGAAACTATGGTGAGATCTCTCTGTTTCTCACACCTGTCACCTCATCTGTCAGAATGGCTAAATCAAAACGACAAGAGGGTGCCTGGGTGGCTCAGTGGGTTAAGCCACTGCCTTCGGCTCAGGTCATGATCTCAGGGTCCTGGGATCGAGTCCCGCATCGGGCTCTCTGCTCAGCAGGGAGCCTGCTTCCCTCTCTCTCTCTCTGCCTGCCTCTCTGTCTACCTGTGATCTCTGTCTGTCAAATAAGCAAATAAAATCTTTAAAAAAAAAAAAAAACAAGAAATAACAAAATAACAAGTGTTGGTGAAGAAGAGAAAATGGAGTATTGTGCATGACTGGTGGGAGTGTAAATTGGTATAGCTCGTCAGTACAGGCAGTTCCTTAAAAAACTAAAAATAGAAATACCTTATGATCCAGTAATTCCACTAGTGAGTATTTGCCCAAAGAAAATGAAAACACTAATTCAAAAACATATGTGCACTCTATGTTTATTGCAGCATTGTTTATAATAGCCTAGATATTGAAGCAACCTAAGTGTCCATTGATAGATGAATGGATAAAGAACTAATAGAATATGACTCAACCATAATAAGGAGATTCTGTCATGTTCAATGTTATGAATCAACCTAGAATGTATAAAGTTAAGTAAATCAGACATA
Source organism: Neogale vison (assembly GCF_020171115.1). Lineage (NCBI taxonomy): Eukaryota > Metazoa > Chordata > Mammalia > Carnivora > Mustelidae > Neogale > Neogale vison. The sequence goes on along the minus strand of NC_058102.1, from coordinate 32,348,269 downwards.
CAAGGAGAAATATATGATTTTTACTTACATTTCAAGTCTAAAAGCAAAGTAAATAAACAAGTAAATAAAATTCAGAAACACTCATAAATATTGAGAACAAACTAATGGTTATCAGAGAGAGTGGGATAGGAGAAATAAATGAAAGGAATTAAGAGGAATAAACTTCCAGTTATAAAATAAGTCACAGGGATGAAAAGTACAGCATAGGAAATACAGTCAATAAGACTGTAATAACAGTGTATGGTAATTACATTTATTGTGGTGAGCATTAGGTAGTATAGAATTGTTGAATCACTATGTTGTATACCTAAAACTATACTATATTGTATATCACCTACACTTAAATAACAACAAAAAAATTAAAAAGAATTTTAAAAAGGGGCACCTGGGTGGCTCAGTCAGTTAAGCATCTGCCTTTGGCTCACGGCATGATCTGAGTCCTGAAATCAAGCCCCAGATCAGGCTCCCTGCTCAATGGGGAGTCTGCTTCTTCCTCTCCCCCGGCCCTGCCCCTGGTCCCCCTCGTGTTTGTGTGCAATCTCTCTATTCTCAAATACATAAAATCTTTTTTAAAAATTTTTATTTTTTTTATTTTTTATTTTTTTAAAGATTTTATTTATTTATTTGACAGAGAGAAATCACAAGTAGATGGAGAGGCAGGCAGAGAGAGAGGGAAGCAGGCTTCCTGCTGAGCAGAGAGCCCGATGCGGGCCTCGATCCCAGGACCCTGAGATCATGACCTGAGCCGAAGGCAGCGGCTTAACCCACGGAGCCACCCAATTTTTAAAAAAGAATTTTAAAAAGACAAAAAACACACTTGTATATTGTATAAAGATTTTCCAACTGCTACTTTTATATGATAGGACTTTTTTTTAAATTTGAAAATAACACAAATCCATTCCAATAAAACTTACTCAAAAAATGATATTTTTATTAGAAGACAGTAGAGACAGCTCAAAAAATTAAAGAAAAATGCAAACAGCAAGACTGCAAAAATAAAGGCAGAGGCCATAGCTTTAGTCACAGATGTCAGATGTCATCACCCTTAACTCTAAAGTTTTAGCATTAATGTAACTCATGTCCTACCTCCACTTCTCTGTTTCTCACTGTGAATTCTCAATAAAGAAACTGTTAAGCCACATTAGAATCCCTTATCTAGTCAAGCAGGATCAAGAGGAAAGTATCTTTGAAAGACAAATATATATAGCCCACAGAGTACTACCTAACTAAATAATTGTGTGAACCTCTCAGAGAAGAGGTCCTGGCAATACCATCCCATCAGGTACCAACAACTCTCTCCCATCATAAACGTACATATTACAGGCTTGAATAATGTCATGTAAAAATTCCTTTTTTCAGCACATTTGACTTGAGTGCTTTCTATGCGCCAAACTGCTATGGAGAGAGCAATGAAAAAAATCTGATCATCTTTAAATTCTATGGGAGCTAACAGATTGTAAGAGAGTACCCAGATAATTAAATGGGATAATCATCTATTACAGGAAGTGCTGTAAAAGGAATGAGATCTGGAGAGCCTAGGTTGGGGACTTAGGTTTCCTTTAGATATGCTGTCAAAAGAGGCCTGAGAAATTGACATCTATTCTGAGACATCTATTCTAAGATGAGAGGAAGCCAGCCATGGGAGAGAGAAGCTTCTCAGGCAAAGGTGATAGCAAGTGAAAACACTGGGAGAAGTCAATAATCATATGGTTTCCACTTATTTGTGGAGCACAAGGAATAACATGAAGGACATTAGGAGATGGAAAGGAAAAGCAAAAAAGGGATATCAGAGCGGGAGATGAACCATGAGAGACTGTGGACTCTGAGAAACAAACTGAGGGTTTGGGGCAGGGGATGTGGGGGGGTTAGGTGAGCCTGGTGGTTAGGTGTTAAGGAGGGCATGCATTGCATGGAGCCCTGGGTGTGGTGTATAAACAATGAATCTTGGAACACTGAAAAAATAGAATTAAATTAAAAAAAAAAAGAAAAAGTAAATTGTGTTTTTGCACAGAAAAGAGGCACTAGCTACAGCAGAATGAATGCCAAAGATAAAGGTAAAAAGACTTTGGGAAGGTGAGGAGAAGAAGATTCTACAAGACTTGTATGTTTATATCAAAGTTTTAGCCATAAATCTGATGAGCTAGGCACTGAGGGAAGAGTTTGAAGCATGTTGAGGTGTAGAAGAAGGCTAGGTTTCAAACAGTTCTTTTTTCCTAAAGTGTAGGGAATAGATTGGTGGCACGAAAATATGGAAACAAGATGTATGTGTCTATTGCCATAATCTGGATAAGAAGTAATGATGGTTTTAATCAGAGAAGTGACTATGAAGATTAATTTTTTTTTAAATTAAAAACCAAAATCCCCCACAAAGATGTGAAATTTCCTTTGGAAGAGAAATTGATATTTGACTAGAATTGGAAAATGGGGGGAAGGGAAAATCAAGATTGACCCAGATTGTGGCTTAGTGGTATCCTTTGCTGAGATGAAGACTTCTCAGTAGCTAAATCATTTTGGTGTTTTTGTTGTACACCCAATTCAATCAATCAATCATGACCCAGGGGTATATTTTCCTTTAGAAAGGCTTTTACCAATAGTTTAAAGGAGGGGATCAATACCAAGGTTCTCTGGTTTCAAGTATTGGCTATACTTTCTCAACGTTGATTACATTTCTAGAAATGTTAACCTCTTATGTTCCCAAGGCCAGAAACCAGAAGCTTATGGAACTTAATGTCCTCTTAATCTGAATTAGAAGAGGTGTCAAATGTCCTCTTCTTGGTAGGTTGTCAGAGTTCTGGAACTGAATTCTCTTGGTCCTGTAGGTTTTTATTTTTTTCCTGGTTTATCTGAGTTTGCATATGTGTGCATTTCTGACCAATTATTAAGCTAGAAAGATTGTCTACACTGAATAGCTTTAGGGTATGAGAAGCAATTAATTCAGTCGATAAGTATTATTAAATGTCCATTCTATGATAATAGGCATACAGTAATGAGAAAACCAAATAGCAACAACAAAAACAAAGCCATAACATTCTACTGAATTCCCTTCTTACTGCAAGCTGTGAAATATGGGATGCTATGAAGATAAAAAGGTAATGGATGTTAATGAATATTCCACAAGGATGTGCCACATTGTCTTCTAACAACTATTTATTTTACATGGTTATAATCCAAAGTAGTGAAAAAAAATTCAAAACCAATCTGACCTGTATTATCAAACATATTTGTTTTTAATTTCCCAATAAGAATAAAAAATAGAATAAATATTATGTCTTTTGAAGGGGGCATTTCCTGTGAATTATATATAAACAGTTATGCTCTAATGTCCTTTGCAGTATTAATCAACAATGTGTGATTCAGTGAACTTATTTCTTTCATGTGTAATTTTCAGTTTATGAGTTTTTTGATTTATAATCAATTTTTGTAAATTGACCACCCATTTTTACTTTTTGTATATTGATTCATATGTTTTCTGCCTCCTCTGCACATCAATTTACAAGTTAATTCATTTCTAAATAATTAATTTTATCTTCTTCTTTGTGATTAATGAGCCTTGTTCTAATATTTATTTTTTCTTCTTTTAACAAGTGATTATTAGAATGCAATCAGAAAATAATAGCAAGCAAAAAAGAAAGGCAAAGGACTTTTTGCCTTTCTCAATTTCTTCTTCTTGTCCCCTAGTCACTATCTCCTTCCTATGCATTCAAAGACTGTTGGTTTGACTTTAGACTTTACAATACAGGGGTAGTTTTGTGGAGTTGTAAACTACAACCTTCATATGTTATTTGTGTGGTGATTGTGGTGGTGGTGGTAGTGGTGGTGTGTGTGAGTAAACAAGATTACTTCAGATAACATTTGGCATAAAGTCAAATATATAAATACACTATGTCAGGTAATTCCGTGCCTAGGAATATATAATAGAGAAACTCTAGCACATATCATGTCTCACAGAAAAAGATGATAAAAAGAATTTTCTTAGAAATAGCTCAGAACTGAAGGCAACACAAATGTTCTCCAAGCTTAGAATGAGTAAATAAATCATTGGTGTATTCATGCAGTGGAATAATGTATAGCAAAGGACACAAACTACAGTTGCAAGTATCAGCTTGGTAACACTCAAGAACTTAATGTTAAGAGAAAGGTGTAAATATTCATATTATACCAGTAAGTGAACAGATGAATATCCATACAGTTGAATACCAGTATATTTACAATACATGTTGAAAATATAATAAAGAAAACTAAAGAAATATTCACCATGGAACTCAGAACAATGATTAATACAGGGAAGTGAAAGAAGGGGGGTACATAGAATATTTCTAAGACATTAGCAAGGATCTGCTTTATGATCTGAGTTTGCACAACTGGTGTTTGCTTTCTTTTTTTTTAAAAAAAAGATTTTATTGATTTATTTGAGAGAGTGAGCAAGAAAGAGAGCATGAGCAGAGCTTAGGGACAGAGGGGGAAGGAGAAGGTGACTCTCCTACTGAGAAGGGAGCCACACTGGGGCTTGATCTTAGGGTCCTGGGATCATGGCCTGAGCCAAAGGCAGATCCTTAACTGACTGAGCTACCTAGGCGCCCCATGTTTGCTATCTTTTTATTAAATCAGTAATTCTATCGCTATTAATATTATTAAATTAGTAATATTATTATCAAAATACACATATGGAGACCAAAGGAAAGTTTTAGGATTCTCACTGACTTTTTTATTTAGTCCCAGAAATATTTAAGATTAATTTCTTACCTATGTAAGAAGCCCATCATCTCTCCAGTATTTTGATAAAGTGCCCCCCATTCCCACATCATGCAAACACACAAACACAAGCATTTACATTTAAAATCTGGTGCTAAGCCAGTATAAATCTTTGATTGTCCCAGAGTCTGTCATCAGTTTTAACACTGAAACCTAACTTTGGGAGGAACTTTCCTGCATCACAGTGGTGTTGCCATAAAACTTACAGGTTTTTTTTTGCATTCTTCTTTGTGATGTGGTTTTGGTGTTCATCATCATTAGCCATCAGGGATATTCAAATCAAAACCACAATGAGATATCTCCTTACCCCAGTTAGAATGGGCAAAATCAACTAGACAGTAAACCACAAATGTTGGAGAGGATGAGGAGAAAGGGGAACCCCCTTACACTGTTGGTGGGAATGCAAGTTGCTGCAACCACGTTAGAAAACAGTGTGGCGATTCCTCAAAAAATTAAAAACAGAGTTGCCCTATGACCCTGCAATTGCACTACTGGCTATTTACTCCAAAGATATGGATGTGGTGAAAAGAAAGGCCATCTGTACCCCAGCGTTCATAGCAGGAATGGCCACAATTGCCAAACTGTGGAAAGAACCAAGATGCCCTTCAATGGACGAATAGATAAAGAAGATATGGTCCATATATACAATGGAGTATTTTGCCTCCTTCAGAAAAGATGAGTACCCAACTTTTGTATCAACATGGATGGGACTGGAGGAGATTATGTTGAGTGAAATAAGTCAAGCAGAGAAATTCCTTATGAAGCATAAGGAATAACATGGAGGACATTAGGAGAAGAAAAAGTGAATTGGGGTAAATCAGAAGGTGAGATGAAGCATGAGAGACTATGGATTCTGAGAAACAAACTGAGGGTTCTGGAGGGGTGGGGGGGTGGGGGGATGGGTGAGCCTGGTGGTGGGTATTAAGGAGGGCATATATTGCATGGAGCACTGGGTGTGGTGCATAAACAATGAATCTTGGAACAGTGAAAAAAATAAAATTAAACTTAAAAACACTTTTAAAAAATTTCAATTTAAAAAGTCATTATTTGCTATAACCATTTTTGTTAAATTTTTCTGTCTTAGCAAGTTTCTTACACCCTAAGACCAAAAGAGGTCTTTGGTGTCACCAATGCTACTTTCCATACAAATTTCCAACTTGGAAGCATTAAGAACAAAAGTTCCCTTTATTTTCTCCTCAGAAATGATTGTCTCTTCTTCTGCCTTCGCACAGTGGCAGAAATGACTTATAACAGCTCAGTCTTCTCTGTTAAATTGCATTTTATCTTGGAACCAAGTATAAAGGCAAAAAGATGAAATTGTAATGACTACTAGTTCTCAGGTGACCTCTGCTGAATGTACCAGTCGGCCTCACAAATGTGATGGTACTCCAGATGCTGCATCATTGTCATCTCCTACACTATACTTTGATTGACATATGATAATGCCAAGATTATGATGGCTATGTGAAGCAAAAGATATCAACAATTCTGTTGGCTGAATGCATTTACTCTCATTTTAATACTTATTTATAGATTTTCATTTTATTTAAACTTAGAAATACTATTACAAGTAAATGAAGATTGGAGAGGTTAAACTTAAGGTCATCTGGTGATTAGTAAAATCACATGCTAAATTCAATTCCTGGACCATAAAATCAATGTGCATCTCATTATAACATACTCATCTTATTTCTAAAATCCCACAATATCCATAGGGCAAAAACTTCCCAAGTCAAAACTATTCTATCTTACTTAGGTGATTTGGCTTTAATATATTCAGTACTTTACAGAACAAATAAAGTGCTATTGTGATATATTCAGATAATAATACAGAAATTACTTGGAAGTAATTGAAAATAAATTCTTGCTTGAAAATAAATTCTTGCTCTAAGAATTTCTGCTTAACAAACCTAAAAGTCTACCATTTTTAAATGTCCAAATTCGTTGAAGGATACTTAGATATTTTAACAGTTGTAAAGTTGGAAATAATTATAGTTGTATAAATAAAAAGTCTTCTCATGCTTCAGTTAATTTTAATAAGTATAATTCATAATAAGTGCAATATGGCATAGGATTCTAATAATGTAAATTCATGCCTTCTTGCCTGGGAACATTAAAAGGCCATGAGGCAGTGGCAGGGGGGAGCATTTACTAAAATTGAAAAGAAGATGGTGAATATGAATCTGCTTGTATGTCTGTGCATCACAATGCTGCATTAGCATTTATATCAACCCACTATTTTCTCTGTAAGTGTGAGAGACAAGTGCAACACTTGAACCACTGTTTTCACATTGGGAAGAATAAATATGAATCCCAATTCAAGGTGACAGTAATTGAGTTCAAGTTCTAGTTATGTTGCTTCCTACCTCCCTAAATTTCTGAATCCTAGTTCTCAAAACAATGAAATAATTTTACCTGCCTTACCTATCACATAGTGTTGTATTAAGGATTGAATAGAATTATGCCTCTGTGATTTGTTAGATAAAGCATAAATGCATACGAAAACCATATAAATGCAACTATTATCTATTGTATTCTCTGAAATCATGCATTCAAACCTCAAATATATATATATACATACATATATATATAGATATATGTATATATTTTTTTAATAGAGTTAAACTGTGTTTGAAAGCTACAAAAATCAACTTCAAAATACTTCATGGAAGGGGCACCCGGGTGGCTCAGTTGGATAAGCATCCAGCTCTTGATTTCAGCTTAAGTCATGATCTTAGGTCATGAGATCAAGCCCCACATCGGACACCATGCTTACTGGGGAGCCAACTTGAGATTCTCTCCCTCTCTGTATGCCCCCTCCCTGCTTGCACTCTCTCTCTCTCTCAAAATAAATAAATAAATAAATCTCAAAATAAATAAATAAATCTTTAAATATTCGCTCATGGTAGAAGGAGAGAAAGAATCGGAAATAATGAAATTTTCAAAATTGAAAAATATGAAAGCAATTAATTCTACTTCAAATCTTGTGAGATTCAGCTCAACACTAGTTGGAGGCAAGTGCATAGCTTCTGAAGAAAGTATTTTAGCACCAGAAAAACTGAAAATTTCTAGGCCCACAATTCAAGTCAAAAATTTAGAAGAAATCAAAATAAATAATAAAGATAAAGCCACAAATTAATGAAACAGAACACAAAAGTACAGGCAGATAGAGCAATATGGAAAATTAAATTCACAAAATAATGCTCAATGACACAGATGAGCTTTAGGTTTGGGAATTGGGGCATGTCTTTTTCTTAAAGTATGATTTAAATGAAATGAAGTGTCAGAAATAGAAATAAAGTATAATTAGTTTATTCAGTTAACATGTATTTATTGGACACCTAGTACCTGACAGGAACTACTCCAGGACTTGTTTACAACAGTTTAAAAAAAAAAAAGATAAATATCAGAGCTTTTATTGTAGTAGGAAAGATTGCTAAGCAAAATTAAAAGGTAAATAATACATTAAAAGTAAATCAGTGAAGCATGGCAAGGTTTTCTGGGAAAGGGCGATTATAATTTTAAACAAAATAGTGAGAAAGGCCTTATCTTTCTTGTGTCAATTTCACTCTGAAAACGCAAGATAACTCTGATCATTTTTCCGTCAAGATCCAGACATAAATATTCAATTGCTTACTTGGCATTTCCACTTGAATTTTTAGTTCATATCTCAAATTTAAAATATGCAAGTCTATATAGAATATCAAAATCTGAATGATTTTGCCACTAAAACTGGTTGATCTTCAGTCTTCCTCCTCAATCAATGGCAACCCCAGACTTTCAGTTAGTTAGAACAATAAGTAGATAAATAATAAACAAAATCCTCCAGAAATCCTCATTTTCCTCTTTTTCTAACAAAGAACATCCAATTTGTCAAAAGAAAATATTCTCTCAAAGCAAAGTTAGAAATATCAAAAGTACTTATATGAGTATTTAAAAGGATTTAACATACATGTATACATATATGTGAGTATGTGCATATGTGTATGAATACATGTACATAAATAATTATTATTTTCTAGATCAACAGAAATATATCTGAATGTATAAACTGCATAATAGATCACTATATTACTTGTAATTATTTATCTCTATATATGCACACATAACATATGTATGTGTATAATGTGTATAAGTAAATATAGAAAATATTTGAGCAAACTAAATTACAGCATTGTTTGAACTCATTTGAATAGACATCTTTAGGGCACTGTGACAACCTCTGAAAATCCACATTTGTTCTAAGTACACAATTATAATGCTTATAAAAATTGCAGTAATGCACATCTAGATGCCAGAAATGTGAGAAAATAAATTTCTGTTGTTAAGAAAATTGCAACAAATCACATTTCAACAAGTTTTAAAGAATTGGTTAGAAAAATAACATTAAAGAACTTGTATTTCAAAATTTAAAATGAATATTTAATTTATCGGTGAGTAAAGTAAAAAATCATTAAGCCCAGTAGGAAAGAGTCACTGAATGATAGTCACTGTACCACAACAAGTTAAATTTGTGCAATGTAGCTGAAATACAGGAAATGTACGATTTTGAACATTTATATTTCTCAGAAGAATCAGTAAGCTTTATAATAGCTATACCCCAAATAAAAAGCAGAATAAATCTATAGATACAGTACTAAAAAAAATAAATAATAAAGATAGGACATACCTCGGCAACTGTAAAATACAGATTCAACAGAAAACAAAAACAAAAGTTGATTCTTTGAAAAACTATTAAATTTGAACAAAACTATAATGAGTGTATACTAAGTCACACACATAAAAGTAAATACAAATAGCCTCATCAAAATACTAGAGTATACTCAGGAGTGATTAAGGGAGATAATTCCTTATTGGACTTTATTTCAAGTATACAAATTTATTTCAGGGTTAGGGATGTATACTGTTCAGAATTAGAAAATTGGGGCACCTTGATGGCTCAGTCACTTAAGCGTCCCAGTCTTAGTTTTGACTCAGGTCGTGATCTCAGAGTCATGAGATCAAGCACTGGATTGGGCTCTGTGCTGAGTGTGGAGCCTGCTTAAGATTCTCTCTCTCCCTCTTCATCTGCCCCAGCCCACGCTGCTCCTGCACAAGTCTCTCTCTCTCTCTCAAAAAAAGAGAAGAAGTTAACGTTATTCGGCTAATTACCATATTAAAAGAGAAAATATTAATTGCCAAAAAAACCTTTTGATCAAATTTAAAAGTCATTTTAAATAACTTTTAGCAAACCTTAATAAAATGGTACACCTTAACTTCATAAAGGGCATCTACCATAAACCTCCAGCAAACATCATCCATTTTCTTTTTTCTTTCTTTCTTTCTTTTTTTTTTTTTTTTTTTGATGGATCAGTTATTTAATTAGGTTCTTTGTAAAACATTTAGAACACCAGTTTCTGAGAGAAAACACAGAATGCAGATAGCCCTGAAGCTGACGAATAGCTCTGTCGGCCGAATTTGCCAGTTCACAGCTTTCTGATCAACCTTGCACTGCTCTGTAATCTTGTATTTCTCTTTCTCTGAGTCAAAGATCCCGCCTTCCTGGTGTCCAGGTTTATGCAGCTGCTGCTTCTTGAAGCAAGCATCAGTGAGATGTTTTGGGATTTTCACACTGATGCTATCAATTTTGGTGGAGGTGGCAGTGACGCATTTCTGGTGTGTTCTACACAGAGGACCTTAATTGGGGGCCAGAGGTCCAGTCAAAAGTAACAAACCACTTCTCAGTTGCTTCAGGGAAACCCCTTCTTGCCTCTGTGGCACCCAGTGAGGGTGATCAAAATGATCCTGGGAGTGACACCTGCTCGCAGTTTTCTCTCATGCTGCTTGAAAGGTTTTTTACTGTGGCTTAGCAGCTTTCAAGGCACATCTTCAGTCAGGTAACACCTAGGCATTTGCGAAGTTTAACCACTTGGGTACCACCATTCTTGTCACCACCAACTGGTTTTGTGATGGTAGCAAGAACCTTCTCCTTTTCTTCTCAAAGCTGGATTTAGCTACTGAATACTCCCTCTTGTATGTAGCCTTTCTGGAATACAGAGCCTACCAGAAATGCTGCCAATTTCTCTAGCTAGGACAGGGTTTCAACTGTAGTGGGCTTCCTCTTCTTTCGCATTCTAGCCTTGATGTTACCCTTCTTCACTTTGGCACCAGGATCAACCTTCTTGGTTTCAGGTTTCTTTTCCTTAGCATCTAGTTTCTCAGCCTTTTCACCTGCCCTTCTTGCCAGACGGTAAAGAGCAAACATCATGCATTTCTAACATTAAACATCTTCCTTTAGGATGAGGAATGTGACAAGGACACCCCAAATCATTGAAGTAAAAGATGAAGCCAACCCAAGAAGTAAGAAATATAAATAAACTACTTTAAGAATTAAAAACTGGGTATCTGCTTCAAGCCATGTTGTAGTAACAGGAAATTTGCTCATCCACCCTAGAAGCTAGAAGACAAACAAAATATCTGAAACAATAGTTCTGAAGCATTAAACAAGAGAGTGCAAGATAGTGGTCCTTGAGAAAAGGAAAATAAATAAATGGAGCTCTACAGTTGCTCAAGATCTCCATCTGAAAAGAATTTCTAGTGCATGGCACAGAGCTAAAGAACCTAAAAAAGTTAAAAATTGATATTTGCTTTTCATAATTATGAACAGGAAAATGTCAATCACCACAGCTGCTATTCTATATTGAATTGTAGACTGTAGTGGGTAGTATTTTGTAGAATATTTAAGATTTGGAAAAGAGGAAACAAAATGCAAAAACAAAACAAAAATAAAAAATATATAAAATGGAACAGAATAAGAGAAAAATATATCAAAACAATATTATTCATTAAAACCAGCCATGACTTATTAGAAATAACTAAAAAAAAAACCTGTCTCATTAATCAGATGTACCTAAGAATAACTGTAACAATATATATGCAAGCCTTCTGAATAAAAATCAGTTACACTTTATTGAAGGATATAGAAGAAAAATGCAATATTAATGGATTTGAGGACCCAGTATTGTGAAGAGTCAATTGTTTTTAATCCATTCTCAACAAGTCAATGCCAATAAAAACCTCAAGATGATGCTCAGATTTATAAGGAAAATTCATAACAAGGAAAAGATCTTAGGAGAATCAAAATATCTTTCCACGAAAAAGGAGGAAAGGAAAATCAATATTTAATTACCAAAATAATTAAAATGTTGTGGTGTTTTCTGTGGAATAGAAAAAGGAATGTAGCTAGAAAGAATAGTATTAGAGTTTCCCAAATCAGACCCGTGCACTTATGGAAACTGACCTGTAATAAAATGAGCACTTCAAATCAGTAGGAGAGTGTAAGAATTATTTTTCAAACTATTCTTGGACAACTGGCCATCCAGTTGGAAGAAAAAGAAAAGAAACAACACAAAAATGATCACTGCATCTTGCTATTCACACACACACACACACACACTCATTTACATACCTAGTTATAGAAATGTATATATTCTGGAGAGATTAAAGATTAAAGGTAAAAAACAAATGCAAACTTAGAAGAAAATATTTTTATGCTAGTGGGATAAGAAAAAATATTTCAAAATCATGGAAATTCAGAAAACTTAGAAAAAAGGACACATTTGATAGCAATTAAAAATATATAAGCTTAAATATATACATATGTACATATATATACTTTAATATGTCTAAGAAAACCATAATCAAAGTTTAAAAATAAATATATGTATGTATGATCATGTATATGTATATGTATTATATGTTATAGTAGGTTAGCATTTCAATTGTAGACAGAAATACATAACCGAAAAAATAAATAGTTGAAAACATATGAACAGATCATCTACAGAGAAGGAAACCTGTCTGGCAATCAACAGAAGAACATTTGCTCAGTCACATTACTATTGAGGAAATGCAAGTTAAAACAGCACCGTTTCATTCCAAATCTACCAGATTGCCAGTAATCAAAAGTTTCATGAATATCAAGTGTATAGCCAATGCTGAGTGAGATATGAAATTGGAAAGCAACTTGGCAATATGTGGAATAGCTGATGATGCCCATGTCACATGATCCAGCCATGCCACTTCTAAATATATGTTTTAGCAAAAAGCTTGAATATGCATTTAATGAGACATGCAAAGGAATGTTCACTGAACCACTTTTTACAGTGGTGTGGTTTTTTGAATGTTGTCACTAGGCAAGTAGATAAAGAAAATATAGTATATAGCATATTTCAATTCAGCAATTAAGATGAATGAATATAGTCTGCATGTATTAATGTGAATCTATATAAAAATGTTGAATGAAAAGCATATTATAGATAGAGATATGCAATATGAGAGGACTGACAAATATTTCAAAGTACATTATTTGTGCATATGTACATAGCTAAAATATTAAAGCCTGTGTGGAAATGTCACACATAACTTTGGCAAAGTAATTATCTCTGGGGAGGAAAAGAGGGTAAGGCAATCAAGTAAAGATGCCAAGGTGGCTTCAAGCTCTATTGTTAAATTCTATTTCTTTGAAGCAAAAGATCTGAGGTAATCCTGGCAAGTCTATCAAGATTAAATGCGTTTTTGGTACATTTAAAAATGCCATTTATATTTTATATTAAAATACAAAATATTTTAATAAAATTTTTAAAATGAGTTTGATAAATATCAATGAAGCTTTCCCCCAAAACACTCAGTTAATGCTTTAGCCTCTGCAAAACCATTACAGTGTAATGTCCTCATTTACTATTATAAACAAGAGTAGAAGGGAAGACCCAACTTGTCTGTCATTCATCTTCCTATTGACTCTAACTTAATTCTGGCATTTAATTTGGCTGATCAGATGATTAAATAAAGAACATGTGTACTTTAATACACTAGTGATAAAGCATTTTAATATTTGAGTTAGAACTGTAATCATTTATTAATAAACTTATTGTCTTCCACAAACACACATATACATATCAAGCAACAAATATACACAAAATCTGTGTGTGGTTTTATGTATATATGATACATATGTGATATATCCACGTATTACATACACACACAAAATATTTATGATTAAATGTCTAAATAATCCAAAGAAGAAAGAAAAATAAATAAATAAATACTCCAAAGAGAGTAGAGAATCCTCATTTCTATTCTAGGAAAGCATATTGAAAAAGTAAGTACACCATCAATTAAAATATTTCCCTAATTCCATTTGTTTTGTAAGCTGGGAAAAAATTGTTAAATATATATATATATATATATATATATATATATATATATATATATATATATAACTTTTCCCAGTCTCACGAATTTAAAGGAACCTAGAGAACACATTTTGACTGTATCATATGACATATACTTTAGTCATTCAATTGAGCTCAAGATTGTTTTGGCCAAGGATGTTTCAAATAGTTTGTTTTTATAGAAATCTATCTTCCCAGAACTAATTAGTAAGAAACTCAGCAACATTTATTTTGTATTTTTTTAAGTGGGTTGAGATCATTCAGTAATAGTCCCTTAGCTTCTCCTAAGGTAAGTACTTTAAATCTTGTGGAAAAATATCAAATCAAATAAAGAAGTTCAATGTCAATAAAAACATGCAGAGGATAGATGCCACAGATAGAAACACTCATCATTTCCACAGTAAAGCCATAAGTATTCCTGCCAACAACTCTTAAGTAAAAATTACTTTTGTATTTGATATATATACACCAATGTATATACTGATGGATCCCAATACTGTTTAAATAATGAAACAGTAGATTGTTTCTACCACTGATGATTAATTTCCCTGCTTATATACCTCAAAATTCCAATGCACAATTTTGTATATTTCATGCTACTTTATTAAACTAATCATCCCTCAACTACTTTGAAAAGTTCCTTGAGAGCAGTATCTTATCTTTGAGTATGCTCAGCACAGCGCCTGGTACATGATAGATGTTTAATAAAGAGTTGTTACATGAGTGTGCCATTGCCCAATGGATCAAGTAGGTGCAAGTGCAGTTCAGCAATCCCCACAAAATAATTCATAAAACTTTATAAAATTTTCATTCTCGGATGATTTGGCTTTGTATTTGGTAAAGGAAAAATAATATTGTGATAGTACCCCAAAGTAAGCCTTTAGAATTAATATCTAATCTAAATTGTAGATAATGAATTGAGAAAAATTGCAATAGATTACACAAAATGAAAGAAAACGTATTAATTTAATTTTACTGATAATGTTTCTTTTATATTTTCCAATATTAAAAAACAGTACTGTTGCCTTGGGTATGTATTCACATATGTGCAAATGTTTGAAAGCACATTTAAACTCAACTCTTATGTTACTATATCAATGCCTGTAGCACAGGACACAACAAATAGTAAACATGGATCATTTGTTGACTAAGTGGTTAAAAATCGTTAAATTCATTAGTTAATGGGAAATCTCTAACCCTAGGGTATCTGTCTCCTTAAATAAAACTACCTGGATAAGTTATTTATTCTCCCATTTACACAGTAACTCTCAATTTAGGTATTGTATTATTGGTTCAGTTTGGAAAATTATTTTTAAGCTATTTAATTTGCATTGATGAGCCTCATTTCCATGAGGTGAACATCATTATATAATCATTATTTACTCCATTGATTCTTGTAGGCTTATTTTACTATGTTCACTCTTAAATTGATTGATTCTCGTATATTTCTCTGTTGTAGAATCCAATGAATTAGGAGTCTGAGTTATTTCCACTTATATCGTTATCAGTTCCCAAATGCAATCAATTTAAAAGATTATTAAATTGCCTGTGGAATATTACATTTTAAGCTTTATAATACACTAGAAAATATTTGGAATCTTTATCTATATATATCACTACTTTTTTGAAGGAAAGGAACATGTTTCTGCAAATATCACCACCCTAACCAACCAACTTCATTTTGAAAAATTTTAGGGACATTTTCTCAAAGAAAACTTGGGAGTTTAATTGAGAACTTGTGATAACAAAGGGCATTTTACGTTTTTCAACATAATCTTATTTAACTTAATACTCAAAATAACCTGTGGGGATAGACGAGTAGGAGATTCTGAAAGCATAGAAAGAAAAGGGGAATGCTCTGAAGGGCTGTTCCTGAGGCTTCTATAGAATTGGAGCTAACTTTAAGTAAGTGCATTGGCAGGTTCCCTGCCTTCCAAATGGCCTTCTAGAAACCATGAAGGATTTGTAATGAAGATGGCTGAAGTGTTGCTATTACTCTCCAGGATTCCACTCCTTACTGTGATGATTGCTGAATAATTTTTGCTCCTCGGTGGGTCCACAGTAGTATGTGTTGGTCCATATCCAAATCCTTAGGCTTAGGATACTAGAGAGAGATGTGAATTTATTTATACTTGGCATTTCACCATCTGTTCTCACACTTCTTGGCTTGGTCTGTCCATAATGACAAACTTTTCAGTAAGAAATTGCAAGGTTTGCCAATGATTCCCTTGATCTGTTTCTTAGCCTCACAATAATTTCTAGGGACTAGATCCTGAACATGGTCTATGCTATTTATAATGCCAAAGAACAGTACTGTATTCATTTCCCATCACCTATAATATTCTTATTAAATATTTCTTAAATGAATATTTTGCTTAATGGTTGTATAAATGGCACCAATATCATGGTAATCATTCTGAAGTTGTCATGCTGGAAAAGATCCAGATGAAACCTGAATATCAATCTATCCCCCAAAGGTTTTCAAAATTGTCTGACTCTATCTCCAGAATATATGACTGAATCAAAATTTTAATCATTTATTGTCTACTTTTTCCAATACATTTATTCATTTATTCCACAAACATATATTGAGTGTCTCTATATACCAGGCATTATGCTAGGACTGAAAAAGAATTATTCTACATCAACATATTGAATATAATTTACTAATTATACTATAAATATAGTAATATCCAGATAGTTCATAGTAGCTATCAAAGAATACGGGGCTTGTCAGTATCTTGAACTATTTTTACACCTCTAAAATTCCTTGACTTCCTTTTTGAAATAACATAAAAAAATAAACAGCCCTAGATGGAATTCTTTAAAATTTTCCCATTTAAATGGAACAGCAGCTTGCATCTTGGACTCAGAAATCATTCCTTCTTTGCTCAAGTATCAGATGCAAGCAAGATCTCACCTTTAATTAAAGTTGCATTGCTGTAACTTTGTTCTATATAAATTTAATCTTAAGTTTTCATGTGATAAACAAGAATGGATTTGGAAAATACCAGGTAAAACTTGGAAAGGTGGCATAGAAAAGATTGTACTTTAGAAGTGGAATTTACCTTTTATAGCATTTAATTCAACCTCTACATCCTTTTTTTTTTCACAGATGAGAAAATCTAGGTTCAGAAAGGTGAAGCAGTTTACCAAAGCCGAATGTGGTCTGTAACTCAAGTCTCCTAAAACTAAATTCACTGTTTGATCAGACTGAGTTGCCTTCTGTGGCATTTATCTATCATATTCTTGGCTAGCCTAAACCCAACCCCTCACCCCACTCTCAACTTCCTCCCAATTTCCACATCCTCATTTGGAGGTGATTCCTTATTGTGTGATCTTCTCAGTAGAGTGATTCTGGACACCCTTTCTGCTGCCTTCCATTAGGAAAGCTCAGGGCATCTTATCACTAACTATCCATGGATACATACAGAGTACGGAAGTATGATCATCAAAATCTTATAAATCAACATACACTACTACAATGTAGCTTAAGTTAATAATATAAAAATAGAAGCAACTTTTGTTCATCAGATTTAATGCAACACAATCTATTGCCTCAGGTTCTTCACAGCACAGCCAGCCAGCACTGGGCCAGATGTTCCCTTTGAAAGAACCATAATACGTACTGCTGAAGGCCCAAACCCTTCTTGGTTCCTACTCATACTTCAAGTATGGAAAACAAGCCTCCCGTGCAAACTCTATACCCTTTTCCATAATTTCTACCTCTCTCTCTCTCTTTTTAACTGATAATGCCTGAGTAATATGTTTTAAAATCTCTCTTTTTGTGTTAAAGATTTACCTATTTATTTCAGAGAGAGAGAGAGAGAGAGAGAGCACATGAGCACATGCAGGAGCAGGGGAGGGGCAGAGACAAGGACTCCCTGCTGAGAAAAGAGCCTGACTCCGGCTTGATCCTAGTACCCTGAGATCACCATCCCAGCCAAAACCAAGAGTCAGACATTTAACTGATTGTGCCACCCAGATGCCATAAAGTATCTCTTTTCTAATGGTAGAATAAACACAAACAAACAAACAAAAGAGAGAGTGCCCTCAGCAGGAAGTCTCAAAACATTAGAAAAACAGAAATCCTTAAATTCCAGATAGTTAACTATTTCCTTGCATTGAAAGCATCTATTTTTTTTTCTGATTTTAAATAAAACACTGTTGTAAAAAAATTAAGAATTTCTACAGGTTATAGTAAATAATCAAGCAGCATAAACACTACATTATAATAAAGATAAAAATAGTTCATTATTTATATTTAATTGTTTTCTTTTAATTTATTCACAATTCCATGTATGAACCTTTGTTAACTTTCCAGTGCATGTAGCCATTGCTCTAGGCATGCAGAGGAGAATGAGGTCAGAAGTTCCTAATAAGGGGCACCTGGGTTAAAGCCTCTGCCTTTGGCTCAGGTCATGATCTCGCGTCCTGGGATCGAGTCCCGCATCGGGCTCTCTGCTCAGCAGGGAGCCTGCTTCCTCCTCTCTCTCTCTCTCTCTGCCTGCCTCTCTGCCTACTTGTGATCTCTCTCTGTCAAATAAATAAATAAAATCTTTTAAAAAAAAAAAAAGAAGTTCCTAATAAAATTCCAAGTTTTCTTTCTGCCAGTAATAAGAGCAATGATAAGACAAATGAAATTAATGCCCAACAAAGATTTATAGTAAGATTCAATGTGATCCTTCTCAAGAATCAGGATTCTTTAGAATACCTAGGACCATGATGATATGGAAATGTTGGGGTTCAGAGTCAAGAAAGAATTATTGAGATGTCTTTGGTGCAAACAGGGTGATTTTATTAAAGCATGGGGACAGGGCCCATGGGTAGAAAGAACTGCACTGGAGTTGTGACCAGTGATTGATTTGATACTTTCAAGTTGGGAGGGGGTTGGGGACAGCACAAGCCTCCAAATTTTTTGGGAAACAGTTTCTAGGACCCTGAGAGGTCTAGCTATTGTTAGGAAAAGGTTATTACTGTGTAGTAAAATCTCGGGCAGGAGACTCCTCAGATATGAAACGGTGGTTCACATGCTTGGAGGATGATTGCTAACCTATACCTTGTGAGGTAGAGATAGAGGAAGTTTCCAAAGGAATTTCTGTATGTTTAAAGTAGACTCACAGGATCCTGAGGGGTCAGGATAATGTTAAGCTAAGATTGCCTTTTGCCCTGAGCAAAGTGTCAACTTTGAGGCAGCTGAGCTCCCAGAGGAAGTTCCAAGGACTTGTCAATGGGCTGTAAGTAGTAAGGAAATTTAATTTTTAATTCTAATTTTTTCAAGATCTTGTCAATGGGCTATAGGTAGTAAAGAAAATTTTTTTCTTTTGCTTTTGTTTCCCACATTAATCAATGTCAAACCTAACTAGATGTCTACCACTACAGACTACCATCAAAAAAAAAAAAAAAAAGCATGGGTAAAGATATATCTATTGTATGATATCAATAGTAGATAAAACTTCACCCTATGCCTCACTTTGGGAGGTCCCTATTGATATATGCAACTTGATTTTAAAGTATATTATAAGGTTTCTGGGCCCATATATAGTATGGTACTATATCAATGAGGATTTAAAATAATTGGAGAATAAAGGGTAAAGAAGAGATAATTACCTATTTCCTTTTTTATCTAAGCAGCACACCTGGAGAGTTTTCATACTGTCCAGGCACCACCTCTTCATATTAAGATCCACAAACAACTATCTCTTTACCTTTTTGTTAATAAATGTTCATTTTTGGCTAAGTTCGTATCTCTGCTCTGAGAAAAAGTTAATGATTCTCTTATTATGATATGACTCTTTGGAACCAATTTGTATTATAACAATATAGATCTCCATGCCTCAAAGGTTCCCATATGTTTTATGCTAGATAACATAATTTCTTATTACTACTTCATCTATTGTGCTGCCAGAAATAATGGATTCCAATGACTCTCAAAAAGAATAATTGTACTCTATTGATGGCAATGACAAATACAAGTCTTACACAGATTATGCAGGAAAATGTGAATGATTATTCTTTTTCTTATTTTGTTAAATTTGTCATTTGGGAATTTTGTAGTGTAAACATTGAGCAATGCATATTCGGATCACCTTCATCTCTTGAACATTTTAGGCTGTAATCACTTCATTACTAGAATGTCATCTCCAGTGATGACTACATCTCTGCCTTCTCCACAACACCATCAGCAGAGAGCTGGCAAAGGGCTAACGGATGGAAAGGCTGTCACACAGATACAAGAGTATCTGACATGCTTAAGACCTGTGTAGTAGAGCATGATGTTACCACAGAGCAACATAGAAAATCTGTGGGGAAAGTCCATTAACATTGTGAAGTGAATGTCTCAGAAGCCACAGGCAAAAACAAAGACACACAGGAAGACTGCCTGACGTATGGCGTGGAACTTGTAGAGAAGTTGGGGGGGAAAACCTTGGTGCCAGTGGCTGACACACAGGGTAAAGGATTTCTCTCATCACCCCCATTGCCCTGGGATGTTATAGATTTGAGGAACATTTCAGTCAAACCATTATAACAGGTAAAAGTCCAAGTGTTTTTGATTATTGGTAGTGAAACATGGATAATCAGACCCCTGACCTCCCCTGAGTCCAATGAGAATAAGAGATACTAAATCAAGTCATCAGCATTCTGGAAATGAAAAAATAAATAAATAAATAAATAAAAATGCTCCAGTCAGGAGAAAAAGAAATCCTCATCAAGCTTGCTCTTGGAACCAGGCGTCACCCGCAGGGCCTATGACATGCTATAGACACTAGACCTGGAGCTTTTCTGTGTTATCAGGTCAACAAAAGGAGTTCGTGGGGTGGTCAAGAAAGGGCAGTTGTAAAACAGTAGGGTGCCCTAATGAGTAGAAATGGGCACAGGTATACCCACGTCCCAATCTGCATTGAAAATAAGCCAACCAGATGGCATGGCTGACCACAGGGTTCACAGACACTGGGTAGAAACTTAGATAAATCTGAGGTAGGCATTTCTATCAACCAGAACCCACTACTGACCAGGTCTGGACATGGAGTACTTTGGGCACAGTTTTCTAATGGAATTAAGGGTAATCCAAACAGAAAATTTATTAAGGAGACACCCTAAATGAGGGGGTAGGGGCAGGGGCACAAACTTGCTTGGCATTAAAGTATTGTTCTGTGGAATATATTAGATACCTACTTTGGTATTTCAGAATACATATTTATACGCTTCCTCCTCTCCTTCCTTCCTTCGCTCTGTCTCTCCTTCTCACTTTTTATTTCTGTCTGGATGTGATATAACAATAAACTAATCTAACTCCCATTGATATATAGATAAGGAGAATGAACGATGATGTTACCAAAATGAAACTTTATGCAAACGGTAGATGTAGCAGTCCTGAGAAAATAGAAGCTGTAGAAAAAGTCAAATACAGTCTACAACTCCAAACTGGGCAGGCAAATAAAATGACTGACAGGCACCGACCCAGGCATGGTAGAAGGAGATAGATGTTACTTTCTACCTGAACTAGGTAACTGGCTTTGGAAGGATACAATAAAATGAAATATTTCCTAGAGCTTTAATGCAAAATATTTCACAGATAATAGCACACTTTATTTAAAATTATTACAAAAGTAAAAAAACCATGAATTGACAATCGAACAGGGAGTAAGAAAAGAATAACACAATAAGGTTGCCAGTCAGAAATCAAAATTGAACTGAATCTTCAAGCATTAAAATGCATTATAGATTTTAGGTTGTTTCAAGGATTAAGTGTATTTTCCTTTTTCAGAGAAAGATATGAAGATATGAAGATGATTAGATGACAGTCTGTGACAGACTGTGACAATAAATAAGGAAGTATTTCTTATAGTCTAATTTCCAGGAAGAATAAATTTAAGATTTTATATATATATATATATATATATATATATATACACACACATATACATATATATAATTTGTATTATAAGTTTATATTATACATTATATAAATATATAATTATATATAATTTATATTTAAGATTACATATATAAATAATATTTATACTCTTAAAAAACATGTGAAATATTCCTTTTACCAACAGGCCTCAACTCTCTTTTATAAAAGAAAAAGAAAACAAAATTTTATCAATATTTTTGGCATCTACTTACATGTTGGAAATTTTCCGAAGTAGATAAGTAAGCTTTCAGTCACTATGTTTTTCCAAGTAATTCTCACTAGTCAGCACTCTTTAAAAAAAAAAAAAAGTCACCTCACTTAATGCTATAAAGTGGACTTTAATCCACAAGCAGTTTTAAATTTTATGATATCTCAAAAACTGCAGGCCTGAATACAGAAATAATCATGTAAACATTTAAACCCTGTGTGTGTGGGGGCGCCTGGGTGGCTCAGTGGGTTAAGCCGCTGCCTTCGGCTCAGGTCATGATCTCAGGGTCCTGGGATCGAGTCCCGCATCGGGCTCTCTGCTCAGCAGGGAGCCTGCTTCCTCCTCTCTCTCTCTCTCTCTGCCTGCCTCTCTGCCTACTTGTGATCTCTCTCTGTCAAATAAATAAAATAAAATATATAAAAAAAAATAAACTTATAAAAAAAAAATAAAAAAAAAAAATAAACCCTGTGTGTGCATATGTGTATCTGAGTAGTTAGTAAAGAATGAATTGGAAAGTACTGATGGTCACAAAAAAAAAAATAAATAAATGAATTGGGGTCATAATTAGAATGTAAAATGTTCTCTTGAAGAGACATTTCTGCACAGAAGACATCCAGATGGCCAACAGACAGATGAAAAAGTGTTCCACGTCACTCGGCATCAGGGAAATACAAATCAAAACCACAATGAGATACCACCTCACACCAGTCAGAATAGCTAAAATTAACAAGTCAGGAAATGACAGATGCTGGCAAGTATGTGAAGAAAGGGGAACCCTCCTACACTGTTGGTGGGAATGCAAGCTGGTGCAGCCACTCTGGAAAACAGCATGGAGGTTCCTAAAAAGTTGAAAATAGAGCTACAGGACAACCCAGCAATCACACTACTGGGTATTTACCTTAGAGATACAAATGCAGTGATCCAAAGGGGCACAGGCACCTGAATGTTTATAGCATCAATGTCCACAATAGCCAAACTATGGAAAGAACCTAGATATCCATCAACAGATGAATGGATAAAGAAGAAGTGGTGTATATATATACAATGGAATACTATGCAGCCATAAAAGAAATGAAATCTTGCCATTTGCAATGATGTGGATGGAACTAGAGGGTATCATGCTGAGCAAAATAAGTCAATCATAGAAAGACAATTATCATATGATCTCCCTGATATGAGGAATTTGAGAGGCAGAGCGGGGAGTTTGGGGGTAGGGAAGGAAAAAACAAAACATGATTGGATTGGGAGGGAGACAAACCATACAAGACTCTTAATCTCAGAAAACAAACTGAGGGTTGCTATGGAGAGGGGGTTATGGAGAGAATAGTTGGGTTATGGACATTGGGGAGGGTATGTGCTATGGTGAGTGCAGTGAAGTGTGTAAGTCTGACGATTCACAGATCTGTACCCCTGGGGAAAATAATACATTATATGTTAATTTAAGGTGCCTCGTTAGCACAGTAGGTAGCGCATCAGTCTCATATGTTAATTTAAAAATTTTTTTTTAAAAATAGAGTGTAGAATGTTCTCAATTAATAGTGTCCACTAATAATTTTCTATACATATATGAAAAATGAATTCATAATTATTCATGTGTAGGCTCAATTAACAGAAGGACTTAGAAAGCAGTTTTATATCACTGCTGGGAAGTGCTTCAAATAGAAAATCAGTGAAGTTAATGGCATGCCTGGGTGACTCCATTAAGCATCTGCCTTTGGCTGAAGTCATGATCCCAAGGTGCTAGGATCGAGTCATGCATCAGGCTCCTCCTTGCCCAGTGAGAAGCCTGCTGCTTCTCCCTCTGCCTGCCTCTCCCTCAGCCTGTGCACTCTTTCTTTTCTCTGACAAATAAATAAATAAAATCATTTTTAAAAGTCAGTGAAGTTAATTCAATAGAGATTTGGTTTCTCAACGAATTTACTGAGACAGAGTTTTTAAAGTTCAGTCTTTCAATGGTGAACTATTTGACTTTATATGACTGCTCCAAATTCAATTAAAACATCAGCTTTGAAGATAAACTTATTTGTTTTTCCCATAGTGTAATGAATACATAGTTTGGTGGACCTTATTTTCATGTAACTTTTTTAACTATTTAAAATAATGTATGATCAGTCAATTAATCTACAACTAAGAAGGCAAGACTATACAAGAGGGAAAAGATGGTCTCTTCAATAAATGGAATTGGGAATACTGGATAGCTACATGCAAAAGGATGAAACTGGGCCACTTTTGTACACCTTACACAAAAAGTAAACTCAGAATGGATTAGAAACCTAAATATAAGACCAGAAGCCACTAAAGTCCTGAAAGAAAACATAGACAGTAATCTCTTGTTCATCAACCTTAGCAATTTTTCTGGATATGTCTCCTCAGGGAGACATATTCCTCAAGGGAAACAAATGCAAAAATAGTCTACCAGGACTACACCAAGATAAAAGACTTTTGCACGTGAAAAAAATCATCAACAATATGAAAATATTTGCATACTATGTGTCCAATAAGGGGTTAATAACCAAAATATATAAAGAACTTAAACATCTCAACACTAAAACAATAACAACAACAACAACAAAATCCATTTAAAAAATGGGCAGAGAACCTGAATAAAGATTTTTCCAAAGATGACACACCAATGGCCAACAGGCATATTGACAAGATGGTTATTGTCAGTAATCATTAGGGATATGCAAATCAAAGTCACAGTGAGATTTTACCTCATACCACTCAGAACGGCTAGTATCAAAAGACAAGAAATAACAATTGTTGGTGAGGATGTGGAGAAAAGGGAATCCTTGTGCACAGTTGGAGGAGATGCAAATTGGTGCAGTCACTATGGAAAACAGCAGGGTGGTTCATCAAAAAATTAAAAATAGAAATGACATATGATCTAATAATTCTGCTTCTGGGTATTTCCTCAAGGAAGAAAATAACCCCACCAGTTTGAAAAGATATATGCACCTCGATGTTTATTGCAGCATTATTTACAAAAGCAGATGTGATATGTGTATACACATACACAATGGAATATTACTTAGCCATAAAAAGGAATGAAATCTTGCCATAGATGGGGTGCCTGGGTCGCTCAGTCAGTTAAGCATCCAACTCTTAATTTTGGCTCAGGTCATGATCTCAGGGTATAAGATAGAACCCTGAGTCTCTTCCTCTCTCTCTGCACACCCCCCTAAAATAAATAAATAAAATCTTAAAAAAAGAAGAAAAAAAAGAAAGAAATCTTGCCATCCATGATGGTTGGACCTAGAGGGTATTATGCTAAGTAAAATAAATCAGACAGAAAAAGACAACAACCGTATGATTTCACTTGTATGTGGAAACTAAAAAACCAAAATAAGCAGACAAACAAATAGACCTATAAACATAGAGGACAAGCTGATAGTTGCCAAATTACAGGGGTGGGGGGATGAGCAAAATGGGTGATGGGAATCAAAAGTAAAAACCTCCAGTTATTAAGTAAATAAGTCAGGAGATGAAAAGTACAGCATAGGCCATACAGCTAATAATACTGTAATAACTTTGTATGGTAACAGATGGTGAATACACTTACCATGGCAAGCATTATGTAATATGTAGGATTGTTAAATCAATATGCTGTACACCTGAAACTAATGTAATGCTGTATGTCAACTATACTTCAATCTCTATATTTATGCATGTATATATGTATACATAAACACATACATATAAATTAAGTGGGTCAGCAAGGCACTGGGAATTGGCAATGGTGTATACATAATGCATGACTGCTATCAAGTAATGTGGAATATTTTATCAATCTAAATAGAAGATGAAATTTTGAAAATTCATAATTTTTAAAATATTCACATAAAAATTCAACCAGAAAACTGTTTGTGATGAATATGATACTAAACTAAACAGATTTTAGAAATGTTAAGCTCTTTTCTGCCCCATCATTAAACAGATTTTAGAAATCTTCAAGCTTTGGAGAATTACTCTCTAAATCAATAGTGTAGTCCACTAAGTGCTGGTTGCATCTTATTTACCTTTAGCTGAAGATCCTTACTGAAGTTAATCAATAAAAGAAGTCCTAAAAACCTAAAGTTTTTAGTGAGTTGTAGTTGCTGAACATTAAGTTTGCAAATAAGAAGATATTAAAATTTATTCATTTAAAAGCAAGGGCAAACCTGCACAAATTAATGTTGAGAACTACAACAGTTTACAAGAGTTCATTTGAGATTCTATAATTAGCTTTAATATTTCAACCTACAGTAAGAGGGAATTCCTGTCTTTGAGAAAATTTATAACTGGAACCTGAAAGAAATTGAGAAAACTTACGATTTTGTAGCATCTGCATTTTTTGGTAACATTTAAAGACTCATAAAGAAACAAGGATTTAAAGAATTTTGTTTCTCACAGATATTTGTGAAAATAATTGGTCTCAAATATTTATAAATTTTAATACTAAATATGGAAGTAAAATACAGTCCATTTAGCAGAATTTGCTCAGCAGGTACTGAGAAAATGTATCTCAATTAAGATATTGTGATTTTTAAAAAAAACTGAAGATGTTAAGACTTCCAAATTTATTTTATTTATTTACTTATTATTTATAAATTTTTCCTTTTTAAGAGAGCGTACATGCGCACACATACATGAGCTGGGTTTGGGGGCAGAGGGAGAGAGAGAGAAACTTGAGCATGCTTCCCCTCCCCATCACCATGGAGGCCTCAATGGGGCTTGATCTCACGACCCTCAGACTATGACCTGAACTGAAATTAAGAGTTGGATATTTAACTGATTGAGGCACCCATGTGCCCCAAAACTTTAAAATTTATTAACTGTAAAATAAAACTCTGAATAATATTGTTGGAAATATTTTCCAAAAACAAAAATAATTTTCCCATATTGGAAAAAATATATTCTTCAGCTAAATACCATTGACACAGTACTAGAGACAGATGTGACTAAGAAATTAATTAAAGACAAGCATATGCCCTAAGAATAAGAACATATTCTGCTCATGTTCAGAAAAATCAATATAAAGTTTTATTTTTTATCTTCCTTTAATATATATGGACATCTTCAGAAGTAATTTCATGTTTAAAAGTGTTTCAAATTAAACTATCTTAAAAATAAATCAATATATTGTACCTATACTCTGTATAGTGTATACTATATAGTACTATATATAGTACTATATACTATATATGTATATGTCCTGTATAGTAAGTGTATAATACTGTATTATACACTTAGATTTTGTTGAGAGTAGACTCATGTTAAATGTTCTTGTCTTACTAATAATAAAAAAAATCAATCAATAATATAATGAAATTTCCCAGTCTCTCTTTTCTTATTTACCCAGCATTTCAGTATTTTTAACAAATCAAACCCACATTCTGAACAAAAGACTTAATTCCAGTCACACATAGATTTCCATCTATGAAAATTAGTATTCTTAATATTCTTATTTCCAATATTTATTTTCAACCACTATTAAAAGAGAAACCTAAGATCTCTTGTCTAACAATAACTGCTACTTCAAGATTGTGAACATGGGGCACTGTCCTGAGTGCTTTATATTATTCTTAGTATTCTTATTTTCAATGTTTATTTTCAACCACTATTAAAAGACAAACCTAAGATCTCTTGTCTAACAATAACTGCTACTTCAAGGTTGTGAACATGGGGCACTGTCCTGAGTGCTTTATAACTTGATAAAATAAGCACTACCCTTACATACATTTATAGATGAGAACATCAAGACACAGAGAAGCTCAGTAAATTAGTCCAAGGTCACATAGCCAGCAGGTGGATGAGGCAGAAGGCAAACCAAGGTAGTCTACCTGTGCTTTATAGATGACTACAGGATACTATTCTTTGCATAAACTAGTCTTAGAATTCTGCCTTAAACTATTTCATAATTACTTCACAACATTATCTTAATTCACCTGATTTTAAGCTTCATAATATATGAAGCAGGCTTTACAACTTTTTATCATTTTCCATTTCCCTTTCATTATGCAGTATCCCGTTTTGTTTGTTTCCCATTGTAATCTGGGACTTCTCAAGCAAGTGGATAGTAACTATTTGTGGGATGATTCACGGGCCTTAAAAGCTGAAATACAAGTAGGCTCATGCAAATTACAAAAAGAGGGTTTTGTTGTTGTTGTTGTTGTTTTAAAGATTTTATTTATTTATTTATTTATTTATTTGACAGACAGAGATCACAAGTAGGCAGAGAGGCAGGCAGAGAGAGAGGAAGAAGCAGGCTCCCCGCTGAGCAGAGACCCCCCATGCGGGGCTCGATCCAAGGAGGCTGGGATCATGACCAGAGCTGAAGGCAGAGGCTTTAACCCGCTGAGCCACCCAGGCGCCCCCCAAAAGAGGGTTTTTTAATTTAATTATTTCATAATTATTCTTCTGGGGTACTTTCAAAGGTCCAGTGGGGAATAGAAGATAAAATAAAAACAACTGTCATTCAACACTTCACAGTTTAAGGTGTGGACTACCACAACTCTCTACATTGTCTATTAATCATAAAATACTAGCCTTCATTGAAACACTAGAGGTTATTTAGCCTAATCTCACAGACACAGGGTCATTTATTTTATAAATTTGCTTTTCTCATATGAATATTTGTTCCTGCTAGGGTAGTTTTTAAAAATCTTTAAAATTACCAAGGTAAAAATTCTTCCTTTTCATTACTCTAATAACTTTCCCTCTTAAAAAAATATTTTCTTCAATGTCATATACTTCTTTTTAAATAAGGAGCCTAAAGGAGGCTTATTACAGAATAGTATTTTTTTTTTCTTTTGGTCAGTCCTGCAGCATCATAATTTTTCCTAAGGTTTTATAAAATGTCTGACCAGCTTCAGGATACTAAGCTCAGTAAGGCATGGCCGAGTCTCTATTTCATAATTTGTGTGAACATTTTTAGTATCTCTTAATCTATACTATGACTCTCAGATATTTCTAGGTAGAACAGCTGCACATTCATACAGTGGAAATTAATTGTAAAATTATTTTAAATGAATTCAATTTTGGACTTCTGTATAAAACACAATAACAATAAGAATTCTTTTCCAATCATTCATTTTTTATATCATTTACTCATTAATTTTGATAAACTGAGGGCTGATTATACCTATTTTATTAAGTGCCTGGAATCTAAAGATACATCCACTTCACCAAGTAAATGAGGGATGATCTCAAATGCTCAATTCCTGAGGGAACCAGAGAACCTTTGGTCATAAATATTCAAGAAATAAGAGGTCTTAGTGAGATGGACCTTGGGTCATTCACCATGTATCGGTTTCACTTACTAGGGATGATAAGCAAGCTATACAAATTACAGGTGCCAAGTCCACACTGCCTGCCTGCCTGCCTGCCTTATTTATTCATTTATCTATTTATTTATCTATTTACTTATGGGTTAGAGGTCATTATAATGTTGTCCAGGTCCATGTTTGCTATGAGAAATGCATTCAGAATTTGGGGATTCTAGAGTAGAAAGTTTATTCGTTATATCACTGGCGATGTTAATTTGTATGAGATGTTTGGTACCTAGAGAACAGGATAAAATTTTAAAACCTGACAAGTTGAAGTGTAGGAGGATAACAACAACATAAGTTTTAGTAATTGAGGTCTAAAAAAGCTAATTCACTCAAAAGGAAAAGCAAACTGAACAAATACAAGAAAAGAAGATAATATTTGCAGAGATGTGACAAAAAACTCATATATAATAATATATATGTAGACAATGTAGTAAAATTAAAGGTATTTATACTTTTACCTTTTTAAAGCTTTTATTTTTTGAGAGAAGGAGAGAGAGAATGAGCAGGGGGGAGAAGCAGACTCCCCGCTGAGCAGGGACCCCCCTCCCCCACAATGAGGGGCTCAATCCCAGAATCCCAGTATCATGAACTGAGTTGAAGACAGATGCTTTACTGACTGAGCCGCCCAGGCACCCCCAATAAAATGTTCTTTAAAATGTTTTATAAGTAAACAAAGATACTTTCTACAATTAATATTTGTAGCACATGATTAAGACTAAGTCTTTATTGATTTATGTCTACTAAACTTAGTGCCTAAATGTTTGCATCATTCATCTTTACATTCATTCATTCATTCATTCGCTCACATTTCAGGGTTATTGGCCTACAT
Organism: Neogale vison; assembly: GCF_020171115.1. Classification (NCBI taxonomy): domain Eukaryota; kingdom Metazoa; phylum Chordata; class Mammalia; order Carnivora; family Mustelidae; genus Neogale; species Neogale vison. Next base: position 32,318,037 of record NC_058102.1, on the reverse strand, counting down.
TTAATCAGTAAATATTTAATGAGTAAACAAGCATTATTCTTTTTGCAAGAGGGCTGCAGGAAAGGAATAGGTAAAATCCAAGTTATTCACTTTTCTACCAGATTCCCTATATGAATTTGATTGTAAGAAAAGATCAAACTAAAAATTTGGAAAACCTTTATTCATTCTCTGACACATTGACAATCTCTTCTGTTATGAACTGAATGTTTGCGTACTCCCCCAAATTCATGGCAAAGCCCTAAGTCACAATGTGATAGCACTGGAAGTTAGAACTTTTAGGAAGTAAGTAGATTTAGATGAGGTCATGAAGGTAGGACTTCTGTGATGAAATTAATCTCCTTATAAGAAGAGGAAGAAACCAAATCTTTCTTTCTCTCCCTCTCCCTCTCTCTCTCTCTCTCTGTATTATAAAGGGATATTATGAGAAGGCAACTGTCCCAGCCAAGAAAAGGTTCCACTAGGAACCAAGTTAGCCAGGACCTTGACCTTGGACTTCCTAGCCCCCATATGAGAAATGAATGTCTGTTGTTTAAACTACCCAGTCTTTGATATTTTGTTATAGCAACATGAGCTAAGATACTATGATAATAATAATTATGTATTTGGCTCTTGTCCCCAGATCCTAACACAGACCTTCTAAAACCCTTGGAATTTCCTAAGTGATAGTAGTGATAAGGTGATAAGAGCATCCTTTGTTATTCATAACAAGTTTCTTTCTACCATACCTGAATTTATGCTAATAATGTGACTGTGGTAGGTCTCTGGATAGCTTCAGGATGTGGGTTAATTGCCAGAGGAACCAACCATGTGGTTAGAGGAGTGGAACTTTCAGCCGCACCTGTGGACACCTGTGGAGAGGAGAGAAGGAGAAGGTGAGTTCAATCATCGATGGTCACAAAATTAATCAATCTTGCCTACATAAATGGAATTAACACACGCACACATATCTAAATGATAGGGTTTAGACTTCTGAGCCACTGAGGTGCTTGAAGGGTAGCATGCCTAGAGTGAGTGCCTGGTGTACTCCTTCCCCCAGACCTTACGCTATGCGTTTCTTTAATTTGGCTATTCCTGAGTTGTATCCTTTATAACAAACCAGTACTACTAGTAAAGTGACTTCTTGAATTCTTCAAGCAGTTCTAGCAAATTATCAAACCTGAGGACAGGGTTGTGAGTTGTTTTGCCAGTTGGTCAGAAGTGACTCAGGCTTGTAATTAGCATCTGAAGTAGGGGGAGTCTGTGGGACTGAGCCCTTATCCCAAGGGGTCTGCACTAAATACCTAGTTGGTGTTAAAACAGAACTGAATGTAGGACACCCAGTTGGTATCATGAAAGTCAGAAAATTAGCTGTTGGGTGGAGGAAAAAACACATTCGGTTTCATTAAGTGTTGTGAGTAAAAACAGTTTAGAAGACACCTTACTCTACTCTTTGTTAAATTAGTTAAACTTGCTCATTCTTTAGAATTCCACACCTCAATTCCTACCAGAAGTTGAATTTTCCACTTGAAGAATAATGGAAGTCAAGAAGCTGAAACTGAATTAAGTTAATACCATATAATAGACAATATCTTTATGATCTTACTTTCTCTTCCATCATAGATCAAATTTATCAGAAACATTTGTAATCAAGAAACAAATACTATTTTAGACTTTTTAAAATAGGAATGAAACACTTTTTTTGACAGAGAAAGCATAATGAATGCTATTTAAAACAAGATGCATTTTTATAATGCAGTATTGCATTAAACAATGATTCCCAGATCTTGAATTTATTAGATGTTTTGTCTCAATAATAAAATACCATGTTGAGGCTTTGGCTCTACCATTAAAATAACATGTGCAGATGAAATAAGAAATGAAAGGCCTCCTGAAATGGAGGGCTATTTTCTGGAGGATGGTGTGTGCAAACAGCCTATAAAATGAGTCACGGCAGGAGTAATCACCTCCCAGGCACACGATTAGGGTTAGACCCACATAAACCAGGGAAGAACATTACACAGGAACAAGTCAAATAGGACCTTTTATAGTCCACTTTTCTTTTCTCTCCTAGATATTCCCACACCTCACCCCTCCCTCACACTGCATTGTCCTTACTTTTGTCAGATATCACTGTATGCAACCTGGGAGCAAAGGTTGAGAAAAAATAAACAGTGAAAAGGAGGAAGCCTAGCATACCCTGCTTCTATTTAAGGCAGCACTACACTGGAGAAAGGAAGAGGTTTCAACTTCAAATCAAGATCTACCAAGAACTTCTCAAACTCAACACTCAAAAAACTAACAACCCAGTCAAAAAATGGGCAGAAGACATGAACAGACACTTCTCCAAAAAAGACATACAAATGGCTAACAGACACATGAAAAAATGCTCAACATCACTAGCCATCAGGGAATTACAAATCAAAACCACTATAAGGTTCCAGCTTACACCAGTTAGAATAGCAAAAATTAATCAAACAGGATACAACAAATGTTGGTGAGGATGTGGAGAAAGGGGAACCTTCTTACACTGTTGGTGGGAATGCAAGTTAGTACAGCCACTCTGGAAAACAGTATGGAGGTTCCTCAAGATGGTAAGAATAATACTCTATGAACCAGCATTTGCATTACTAGGTATTTACCCCAAAGATACAGACATAGTGAAAAGAAGGAGCACATACACCCCAATGTTCATAGCAGCAATGTCCACAATAGCCAAACTCTGAAAGGAGCCAAAATGCCTTTCAACACATGAAGGAATAAAGAAGATGTGGTATATACACATAATGGAATATTACTCAGCCATCAGAAATGATGAATACCCACCATTTGCATCACATGGATGGAACTGGAGGGGATTATGTTAAGTGAAGTAAGTCAAACAGAGAAAGACAATTACCACATGGTTTCACTCACATGTGGAACATAAGCAATAGCACAGAGGACCATAGGGGAAGGGAGGGAAATCTGAAAGGGGACAAATCAGAGAGGGAGATGAACCATGAGAGACTATGGACCCCGAGAAACAATCTGGGGGTTTTGGGGGGGGATGGGGGGAAAGGTATCAGGGTGATGGGTATTGAAGAGGGCACTAGCTATGATGAGCACTGGATGATACACTTAACTAATTCATCATTTACACCAAAAACTAATTATGTACTATACAGTAGCTAACTGAAAATACTAAAAAGAAATAATAAAGGTTTGGTGTGAAGGCCCAGGTTTAAGAAAAGCTATATCAAGACCAGTAAATGAAAACACATAATTACTGCCTGGAGAAATGCCACCATGACTGCACTGACGGGGTTTGCCTAAATTTCATCAAAAGTAAAGGGAAGGGTTAGCCCCAGAGAATATAAAGGTGCAAAGGAAAGAAAAATAAAGACCCTTTACAATTACATACCCAGAATAGTGCTTGCTTAAGTGAGAATGACAAGAACTACCTTGTACCTGGTATTGTACAAATACTTTTACATATTCTGTTTTTGTGTGTGTCCCCATAACTTCTGCTCCTTTTGGCGTGATTATTGCCACTTTCTTTTAGATGAGATAAATGAGACAAAGAGATACGATACAATTTGCCTAGGTTTAATGTCATTAGATTTGTCAAATAAAAATTCAGCATGCCATGGGAATGCATGCTGGTGCAAAACAGCATGGAGGTTCCTCAAATTGTTGAAAATAGAACTGCCCTATGACCCAGCAATTGCACTACTGGGCATTTACCCTAAAGATACAAACGTAGTGATCCAAAGGGGCACGTGCACCCGAATGTTTATAGCAGCAATGTCCACAATAGCCAAACTATGGAAAGAACCTAGATGTCCATCAACAGATGAATGGATCAAGAGGATGTGGTATATATACACAATGGAACACTGTGCAGCCATCAAAAGAAATGAAATCTTGCCATTTGCGACAACATGGATGGAACTAGAGCGTATCATGCTTAGCGAAATAAGTCAAGCGGAGAAAGACAACTATCATACGATCTCCCTGATATGAGGAAGTGGTGATGCAACATGGGGGCTTAAGTGGGTAGGAGAAGAATCCATGAAACAAGATGGGATAGGGAGGGAGAAAAACCATAAGTGACTCTTAATCTCACGAAACAAACTGTGGGTTGCTGGGAGGAGGGGGATTGGGAGAAGGGGAGTAGGGTTATGGACATTGGGGAGGGTATGTGCTTTTGGGTAAATTGGAAGGGGAGATGAACCATGAGAGACTATGGACTCTGAAAAACAATCTGAGGGGTTTGAAGTGGCGGGGGGTGGGAGGTTGGGGTACCAGGTAGTGGGTATTATAGAGGGCACGGCTTGCATGGAGCACTGGGTGTGGTGAAAAAACAATGAATACTGTTTTTCTGAAAATAAATAAATTGGAAAAAAAATACAGCATGCCCAGTTAAATTGAATTTCAGGTATGCAATGAATTTTATTTAAGTACAAGCACATTCTGTGCAATATTTGGGACATTCTTATGATAAACAATCATAACCAATTTTTAATTGAAATTCAAATTTAACGAGAGTCCTACATTATCAAGCAACCTTATGTAGATCACACACTCAACAAGTAAATTGTCCTAGGATTTGAAATCAGATCTGTAGGATCTGTATACACTTGATCCTCATAACTCAGTGTTCTCTTTTCAAAGGAGGAAAAATGGCAGGCAGCTTGATTGTTTCCTTGCCCTGTTAAATCTCTGGATTTTTCCCTATAGCTTTGGCTTGATTTATTCCTAGTATCAAATGCTGAAATCCACCGTCGCTGGCTCTCTGTGTGGTTCTCATGGACCCGATAGAATAACTCATCCCAAACTCACGAAACATTCAGTCATCCCTGTTTTTGTGGTTGGGTTTACAATTCCCCCATATGTTAAAAGCCTCCAAATACTTTTGGCATTTCTCCTAACTCAACACTCTGCTTCCTTGTGCTTACTCAATTTGCATTTTACAAGCCTCTCAGCTTGCCCAACCAATCACATATTCTGGGCTAGTTGCTTCTTAAGCTGCTTTTACAGAAAGTGCTTTCCTGGAAAGAAAACACACACACACACACACACACACACACACATTTTATTTGTGAAAATAGGAAAATATGGAAACCTACTCTGGGCAAGATAAAACTGAATGAAATATATTTGGTACATTATATTCTCACGTATTCTTTTGAATAATAAGACAGATGCAATATTGCTTAGTTGTTTTAAAGGTTTTAATCTTGTTACTTGGTACTAAATTGACAAAGAATTAAACTTTTGATAACTCTCTCCTTTAAGTGTGTATTATAAAGATAAAATCCACAATAAAGAGGGAAACAGGAAGTTCAGAGTGTCAGGAAGCTAATAAAATGAAGGAAGACAATGGCTTTCTTTGGAAATGTTATTAATTTTTCTGGGGACTTAAATAAAGACTATAACAGAGAACTATAAGCCCTAGATGTTTAGGAAACAGACTTATAGACAGGCTTTTCCCCCCACCCCCTCTCTTTTTTTTTCCTCTCTCTCTCTCTCTCTCTCTCTCTCTCTTTTTTAGTGTGGTAAAGACAATATTAAAGATGCACTTAGAGAAAGTCAGGCAATTATTGAGAATTCCCTTGTGTATACAGCAGAAGGCTATGTGCTTAGAGATATTCTAGCTGAAGTTATGAAGTTTTTATCAAAGAAAGAAAAACAAAATAGGTTAAAATAATGCATTCAAAGCATAAAGGCATAATCTATATAGCATATTTCTATATATAAATGCCTAATTTTCTTATACATAAATTAACATACATAAAGTTTTCTTATACATAAATACAACAGTGTGATAAAGTTAGAAAAATAAGCTAGTTTTACTGACATACAAAAGTGCTATCTATGTACTTCAGAGGGCAAAGGAAAAAATAATGAAATTCTTAAAGCAATTTGGCAAATAAAATAAATACAGCTGTTTAGAATGTTTCCAAGGAAATAGTAAGCTCAGAAATTAACTTCGAAAATAGGAAAAGCCTAGGATTTGGGAAGAAGAATGCCAATCCAATACATCAGAAGTGAGAAAAAGCAAAGTGAAGGTGGCAAATATGTTTACTTTGCCCTGTGCAACAGTGTGTGAAGGACAGTATGTCAGTTTAACTACAGAAAGAAAAAATAGGTATTCGGTAAAGAGAAAATGCCAAGGACACCTGAATTTTTTTTTGGGGGGGGCACCTGGATTAATACACATCTATATTTAAGGTTGAGAAAAAAATTTATGTTCGACAGTAGCAAATAGTGGTGCGTGCTAAGCGGGCTATTCTGGGCAAAAGAGTTGATTACTTAAATATTGGTGTCTTTAAACTGGCAAGGGTGGGAAGATTTACTGTGGAAATTGGTTAATGCTACAAGTCAGGATTTTGTTTGGTTTTCTAGAAAACTGGTTTACCAGCACACCACACAAACTACTGCTAAAACTTGAAATTAGTTTCCAAACAAGTTTATAGAAAATACTTTCTTGGCTATACTTTAAAAAGAGTGTGGTAGGTATCATCTTTTTAAATTGTTCCTTTTTCAGTGCTCGCTTCGGCAGCACATATACTAAATTGTTCCTTTTTCAGTAGGTCAAAAGTTAAAACATTGTTTCCTCAGTAAAACTGTACCTGTACTAATTAGTTCCTGAGTGAAATTTTTCTAAGTTTTCTTGTTAGATTTATGATGCATCTAAATTTTTTAAAATAATGCTAAAATATTTCAATATTTCTTAGTGAAAGGACGAGAAATAAAGCCGGTATCTATTTTACAAAGAGAAAGTTGTCAAATGAAGAAAATATGACAGTGGAAAAAGGAACAAACCTCTATAAAAAAAGATATTTTCTAATTTTTTAAAAATATAACTTCCCCCTTGTTACTTATTTAAATGTTAATTTATGTGAAAACTTTGAGGTTCAAAATTTATGTCTGTTTGCCCTAGTGCTTTTAATGTTAATTATGTAGATGTATTTTATTAGATTAGAAATAATTGGATGACAAAACACAGTGTCAGCATCTTAAATGGTATTTGAAACTGTATCCCTCAAGTATCTGAGATAAATAAAAACATAGCACATAAAATGGCTTGTCACAGATAAAACATTTACACTGTACTGCTTCGTCAGTATTCACTTGCTTGAATAAATATCCTAAATGAATATATCATATAAAGCAAAATGTTGCATTTACTAAAATAAATACACATTCAAATGTGCACAGATACAGATGACTACGACTCTTAGAGAAATAAATAGGGCTCAGGCTAAAACGAGTGTAAGACATTGAAAGAAGCATAAAACAGTTTTACAGAACATGATAAAATGAATACTGCACATTTAAAACTGATTGACAGGTAATGAACTATAAAATCTATATTGAAATGAAAATGACACCGAGAAAGAATAGCACATGGCCTTATCCCTACAGTCTTAGGGTAGAAAAATGGGAAATTTTCTAAACCACCAGCTCACAAAAATTAAGCAAATTAAAAACTGATGAAAACTATATGTGCTATGATTGAATTAGCCAGTTGCTGAGAAAGAGAAGTGCAATGCAATTTAACTTTGTGGTATTAGAATGACATTCCTACTCATACTAGATTGAATTGGCAGCTGAAAATGAGATGTTGCCTGTATATGTGTGTGTTTATTTGTGCATCCTTATGTTTCTAGATAGTTTTTCATCTACCAGAGGATTTCAACATACATTAGAGATTGACATTCTGCATCTTAGCCTGTCAGCAAGCCCATGTAGACTCTGTCAGCAAGTCCATGTAGACCTTCTATTGCTAGTTTATAACTTAACAGTCGAAACTATGTAGTCTTAATAATCATTGGTTTTTCTTGCTGTTGATATCACTGTTCTACATAAAATCTGAACTGTCTCACTCCAGGAAGGATGTCTTTGTATGCACTTTAACTCCATATGTTTTTTCCTTATTTAAAGGATCTAATGGGAAAGGATAACAAAATTGTCAGTTTCTCATAGGTAGTGTAATAGAAGTCTACATCTTATATTTAAAAATAAGGAAACTATAAAAAATAAATAAATTAAAATTAAAAAATAAAAATAAGGAAACTATAACTGGTCATATGTAGTAAATGAGAAACAGTAATTATGACATTACAAGAATATATTACCAAATTATTTCAGAACACTTTCATGTATATATACACACACACTTACATGTGCACACCCATGTACATGCTAGCTGCCAATCATTGACAACCTATCATTTGCCAGGTTCTACTCTAGACATTCTCTGTAGATTAAAACTATTTAATCCCACAGTGGACTCTAATAAGATACACAATGCCACTATTCTCTAATCACTGATGGCAAAGCTAGGGCAAAGACATTAAGAGAATTTTCCAAATTTGTATAGGTAGTATATGGCCGTAGCCTAGTTTCAAACCCAAGAACCTCACTCTCAAACATGTTTTGCACAATTATTTTTTCTTGACACATACATTCTAATTGTACCTAAACACTTTAGATGACATCTTATTGAGTTCTACTGAATATCGTGTTTTGGCTCAAGGATGAGATCATCAGATGCATAATTAACACTGGGTGCTAACTCTTCAATATAAAGGAGTTAGAGCCAGGAGCATCATCAAAGGGCATCCCTCAGATAGATTTACTGCAGAAAAAAGAGAATGTTATTCATAATGATTATGCAGTTGGAAAACTGTGTAATGCGTCTTGACAAAACTAAATTGATTTTCATCTTATTTCAGAGTTACAATAACTCATCAATTTCTTTAATTTTGGTCATAATAGGGCAAATTCCTTCTTTTGCTTATATACTAGAAATCTAGAGCTCCATTTAGAGAGTAAGGAAGAGATTCTGAGTTTTCTTAAAACTGACATTTAAATCATTTCAATCTCTTGGCTTCAAGGGGTCTATAATTCTCTGGGAAAGTGCATCCATTTATGTGAATGTGTATTTGTTTGTAGAGAGAAATTATGGTTTTTTTTTAGACCACTAAACCAATAACCTGGACTATAAAACTCAAACTTCTCTTAAACTTTTACAATTTTAGAGCCATCAAGTAGGCATGGATTAGTGAAACGAGGAAGAGGTTGAAAAGCTAGATTATATAATGGTTAAGAAAACACATTTGGGAAGGAGGCTAGCAGTTTTGAATCTGGGCATGGCCACTTAAAACCTTTGCAAATTTGGACAATTTCCCTCAACTTCTCTACAGCGTATGTTTGTCATCAGGATATTGGTGATAATAGCTGTGTGTATCTTTTTGGAGTCCTGAATGAAATTAAATAATTTTAAAAAATGTAAATTGTTGGGGTGCCTGGTGGCTCAGTCAGTTAAGCGTCCAACTCTTGATTTCGGCTCAGTTCATGATCTCAGGGTCATGAGATTGAGCCCCATGATGGGCTCCATGCTCAGTGCAGAATTGGCTTGAGATTCTCTCCCCTACCTTCTGCCCTTCCCCATGCTTCTGAGCCCACTCACTCTCTCTCCCTCTTTCTCCTTCTCAAGTAAATAAATAAAATCTTTTAAAAATATGTAAAATGTTTAAAATTGTAAAAATTTTATGCCAAATCCATATCTTTACCAATTAGTGTGTGAACCTTGGAAAAGTCATTTATTGTTCTAAACCTCAGACCTTTTGTGTTTAAATTGGTAAAAATAATGACTCTTTTAGTCATCTGTGGACAGGGAAACAAATCATCCCAAACTTAGTGGCTTAAGATAATAAAAGTTTATTGTGCCATTTCGGCAAGGTTCAGTAAGAACAGCCTATCTCTGCTCCACAGGACAGCACCAGCTGGAGTTGACTCAATGGCTTGGACAGAAAGCCTCTGAAGTCTCCCTCCCTCTCATGCCTGCTGTTTGTATTGACTGTCACTAACGATGTCAATTGGGCTTTCAACCAGAATGCTTATATTTAGTGTCTCCCTGTGGCTACTGGACTTTCTCACTATGGCTGGGCTCCAGGAATGAGCACCCACCCAGAGAATGCCAGGCAGACATAATATTGCTTTTATGGTCTAATCTCAGAAATCACAGTGAGTGTCATGTTTGTTACAATCATAAGCACCCCCAAATTCAAGTAGAGGGAAACAGACCCTGTTTCTCAGTGAGAAGGAAAAAAGAGTGTCAAGGTTACAGTGTAAGAAGAGTATATGAGGTGGAAGGCATTAATGCAAACAAGTTTTTAAAATACAGTCAACCAAAGCTATCTAATACATAAGGCTATTGCCAGAATGAAATGGAATTATGTATCTGAAAATGTGTTTCAATATTTTAATTTCAGTAATCAAAGCAAATTATGTGTGCATTTGCTGTACAAATAAGAAGCACTATTACCTAATTAAATGTTATCATTATCATTCAGAGCACAAAATAATTGTTAAATTTTCAACAGTGTTGATATGTTTGAAAATTTCACTACAACCATCAATTTCCCCATAGCCCAAGGTTTAAAAGATTATTTCTTAAAAGGAGGGCATGAGTGTTGTGGAGTTCAGAATATTAAAGACATTTATAGTCTGATTATGAGTTTATATTTAAATTAGTTATAGTAGATAGTCTCAACTGGTAATTAATATTTTGAAGGTTAAGAACCCTCTGAGTATCACAACCCAGTACCAATAGCTGAATTTTCAACAGTTGCAATGGAGGCCAAAGATAGAAGGAAAACATTTCTCCATGCTGAGTTAAAATACTTTCAAAGTATACTCAGCAAAATTACCCTTTAGAAATAAAGGCAAAATAACGATTAGACAGAACTGGGTTTTCCCTAGAGGACTTTCTAAAAGATGTGCTTCAGGAAGAAAGAAAGGATCTGGAATGGAAGATCTCAGGCATTAGAAGGAATGGTAGCAGCAACACTAGAAAACACCTAAGTGTATATATTTATACATTTAGTACATATATGTAGAGAGAGAATATATAGAGAGAATAGCTATAGATACCCAGACATATTTATCCTTATTTAGATATTATCTAGATATTTATCCAGATATATAGATATAGATATAGATATAGATATATCAAAATTACCTAAGCTGTGAGTTAGAAACAACTACAGAACTAAAATATCTGAATATGTCAGCATAAAAGCAGTGCTCTGTGGGAGCATAAAATTTTTATGTACTTAAGACAGGTATAGGAAAACTTATTCAAAAAGAGCTGGACAGTAACTATTTTAGGCTTTGAAGGCCAAGAGGCAAAATATAGGATACTATATAGGTATATATACAATGAAAGAGAAACACATTTCCACAGTTTCTTTTAATTCATGAAGTTCAAAGAATAACAATAATTACTGACAATTGTTTGTGTGGCATATGCATGTGTGTGACACAAATCTACTGTTGAGAAAATTGGGGGGCGGGTAACATTTTGCTTAATTAAAGTTCAAACTTAGTGTTTTCTATCACCAAAATTGATTGTAAATGTGCATCTGTTAATGCTAATCTGTGATGAGACTTCACATTGTTCATGTTTGGAAATGTCTTTTCACACAGATAGGTAGTGCCAAATACTGATATCAACAAATGAACCAGTTGGAAACTTACTTTGGATGCATCCTCATTTTCATTCTGCTGTGGTGAAAAATTCCATTGTAAATCTCCCAATATTTATGGCTCTTGCTCTCCTGGGGTTGTAGATACTGTGATGGGTACACAGAGTTACGATGTTTATGTATATTTCACTTATTTAAATGGCTTAGCTATGATATCATTGATTAACAATGCTTTGCCATCTAATTTGACAGCAAATAACCCACACTGCACTATGTCTAGATATCAATACATTTGAAGTTTTTTTCTTCTCTTTCCCTTCCCTATTCCCCTCCCCTCCCTTCCCCTCTCTTCTCCTCTCCTCTCTTCTTTTCGATTCTGTTTTGACATGACGGGTGTCCAACTGGGATTAAAAAGTAAAAGTGAAAGTCCCGGAATGGCAGTACATGTGGCACTCAAAATGCTTTGGACTTGTAACTGTATCAGTAAAATTTGAACTTCACATATTTTCCCATGTCACAGAATTTTACTCTTCTTTGATTTTTTTAAAAATTTAATATGTAAAAATCACTCTGGGGTGTCAGGCTGCATGCATACTATGTGGCAAAAAAACAAAAACAAAAAACCCAAAACAAGAATTAATAGAAAACAAAAATAAGTCAGTAGGATGAATAAAACTGTATTGGTAGTCAAAATTAAAAACAACAACAACAACAACAACAACTAACTCCTTATTTAAAAAGCAAGCACCTGTAGAATATTTAGATTGTATTAAAGGTATCCAACACAATTTTATTTATAAAACAAAAAACCTAAAATAGTTAAAAGGTTTTACCAATCATTCAAGAGAAGTAAAAACAAAATTGTTTTGTGAAGTCTGCATAAACCACTTCAAAACCAGAGTAGGACTGCTCAATGAATGGCTAAAATTTATAATACTGACAGGAAATGCCGGTGAGGATGTGGAGTAACAGGAATTCTCATTCATTACTGGTGGGAATACAAAATGTTAGAGTCACTTTGGGGGAAAAAAATTGGCAGTTTTTTACAAAACCAAAAACATTATTACAATATAATCTAGTAATTGTGCTCACCGGTATTTTAGTCAAATGAGTTGAAAACATATGCCCACAGAGAACAAAACAAAACACAAAACAAAACCCTACACATGAATGTTACAGCAGTTTTATTAGTAGTTGGGAATACCTGGGAAGCAACCAAAATGTCCTTCAATAGGTAAATGGATAAATAAACTGTGGTATATCCAGATAATGGATTACTATTCAGTGCTGAAAGGAAATGAGCTATCAAGACATGAAAAGGCATAGAGGAACTTTAAATTCCTATTACTAAGTAAAGAAAGCTAATTTTAAAAAGCTACATATTGTACAATTCCAACTATATGACATTCTGGAAAAGATAGCTGAAGATGGTAAGAAGATCAGAGGTTGTCAAAGGTTTGAAGGAAGGGGGGAATAAATAGTAGCACAGGGGATTTTTAGGAGAATGAAACTGTTCCATATAATACTTTGATAGTGGATATATGTTATTTTACATTTGTTCAAACCCATAAAATGCACAATACCTAGAGTAAACCCTAATGTAAAGTTTGGAATTTAAGGGATTATAATGTGTCAATTCTCACAAGTGTCCCACTCTGGCTAAGGATGATGATGGCGGAGGACGCTGTATGTATCTGTGAGCAGAAGGTGTGTGGGGACTCTTGCTATTTTCCTCTTAATATTGTTGTGAATCTAAAATTGTTCTAAAGAATATATACTACAGAGAAACTGTCTTTCTCTATATTTTTAAAAATCTAATAATCTTTGGAAGCACAATGAGAAATTTCTAAATAAAATGTAACCATACTGATCTCTATATGATGTAATAATAATGATAATAATAGTTCTAGTAATAATAAAGAAAATGTATTTTGATAAATGTGAATTTACCTTGGAAATCAATACGTGTACTTTACTACATAATGGATTAAATTAGGGGAAAATTCAAGGAATTACCTAATAAACACAGAAAACATGCTTGTAAAATTCAAACCATTACTTATATAAATATTATAAAAATAATAAAAGCATCTAAATCAAAACCACAGTTGAAAATTATTTTACCTCTTCCAAATAAGCAAGAGTTTATAAACTTTCAAAATATGAATTGTTGGTGGACAATGGGACATTTACAAATTGTTGGTCAAGAATATGTTCGTTCCTTCTTGGAAGGAAAATGAATATTATTAGAGGCTACTGCGTTTTGAGATAATTTGTTATGTACTATTGTGTCAATACCTAACCTTAAAGACCTAATAGCTATGTGACGACTAGACAGAAGTAAACGAAACCTGTAGTCTAAGTACCCCTGATGGCAGTTTGCAAAGAGTACCACAGGAAAACAGAGAAAAGTAATTAAATAAAGACGGCACCAAGTTGTATAAAAGCCAAAGGTGTTTTGAAGGAAGTAAGCCTTTAGATCAGGCTGGAGGTGTTTCCAGGCTGGTGTACGTGGTTTGCTTGCTCCAGCGTAAGAAAGCTGACTGAGTAAGGCATGAGGCAATAAAGAACAAGGCAAGTTGCAGATCAAAGTACTTCAGAATCACAAGAATAAGAGGGTCTCTATAGAAGAGGAAATAGAAATAAGGTTAGAGAATAAGACAGATGCTAGATTATCATGGGCTTTACTTGTCACAGCTACGGTTCATACAAAGGCAATTTTTACGGTTACTGTATTCTCTTGCATCAGTTCCTTAGGAGAGGGCCAGGACCATAATATACAATTTAATAAACCAGGTTTAATATTAACCGATAATGAGTTCTCCCTGATAAATAACTTACTGGTATTTTTAAATTATTAGTATTTCAGTACCATCCTTCTGAAGGATGTATGTGTTTCTACATGTACACATACACATATAGATATGTTTCCTGGCACAGAGAATTCTTTAGGTTTCTCATAACTTTGAGGGGACTAGAAGCTTCCTTCCTCCTTAAAATAAAACTTTCCCAGTTTTGGAGAAATAAGTTTTTCTCTAGAAAGTTGCTTTTGGAGAGCAAAGTCTTCAACTTAGTCACAATTGTATAACTAGAGCCACAATGACAGTCGGTACTCAGGTAAATATTTATTTACTGAAATAAAGTCATCTCCTAACTGGAAAGCACTTCAAATAGATGTGGGCTCTAATCTTAGTACTTCCATCTGATTCAACCTTAGAGCAATTAATTTCTCTTTTTGTCTTGCTTTCTTCATGTTTAGAGTGAAAGTACTGAATTCCTACTTCCTAGAGGTGGTGGAAGTATTTCTATAAGGATACCATAAAGTGGCCAATACAGTACCTAGCATCTAGGAGGCCTTTAATTAATGATAACTACTATTATCATTGCTCTTCAGGCCCCCCCACTCCATTACTCTTAATGATGTTCTAGCTTGTGGAAGTTAAATTCTGTGCAAGCACAAATAGAGACACATTTGTCACATCTTGTCAGAAAAGGTTTAATAAAATCCTAGTCAAGGATATAGGATCTGTGTGCTTTGGACTTCATTTTTAATATGCTTCAGTCATACCACCTCTGAGGGGCTCATTAGCAATGCTACCCCATCAGTTGCTATAGGCATCAAACTAAAGACAGATTATTTTTTATCCCCATTCCTATTTCATCCTCCCTTTTGCTCCTTCCCAGACTATATAGAAAAGGGCATTCTCTCTGCTCTTAAAGAATTTTGCAGCACTCCACTACCTCTTTGCCATCACAGGAAAGTGAACTGGCCCTATCCTACAGCAATGTAATGCTACAGTCCAAAAGCTTAAGCTTAATTCACTCATTAGTGAGAAATGCCCTACCTGGAGAAAGATAATGGAGATCTAATGTATATGCTACATAGCTTCCCAATAGAGTATTCCTTTTAAAAAAGAAATAATTAGATGAATAAATTAGATTTTAAGCACTGATCTACCTATATACCCCAAAGAATATGTAATTAGAAATTTAAGCAGTCAGCCAGATATCATTAAGTCATTAGAGACATTTCTATCAGAAGCCAATAGCATTACCAAAATGTTAATTATCTAAAACCATTTCAAAATCCTTAAACATTGTAAAGTGTACATAAGGTTGACTGAACAAGCCAATTTAGATAAATGTGTCAGGTAAATAATGCTGTACTTATGGAAAATGCATGCTGTACTCCAGTTATTATGTTAACTTTGTATTTAAAAACCATGCCAAAGGATGATGGAAATGGAATACTGAAGAGTCATTTACCCTCAAGAAAGCATCCTTCTTTTAAAAAAGTAACAGTCACCTAATGATGATATTGTGCTAGGTAATAAGGGAAAATAGACTATAGACTTTCTCCTTAAACGACCTGCCTCCAAACGCAGTCACACTGGGATGAAACCTCAACAAATGAATTTGGGGAGAGGAGGCACAACCTAGTCCACATCATATGGATATTCAAAATGACCAAATGGACATAAATAGTTTTAACTTTTATGCTTTTAAGAAATTGACATCTGAGAAACGATGACTGGAGAGTCATGCATATGAAAGATTGAGGTACATAGAAAACTAAAACTCAGCCACATTTGGAACTAGATATTCTATTTATGGAGGATTAGAAATTGTTTGCCAGCTGCTCTCTTTATTTTCATTTTTACATCTAAAAATATACTTTTTTGTTCTAATATGTCAATAAATCCTAGATTAATTCTAAATTGTGTGAACCTCTTGGAAATCAATTTGTCTAGACATGTTCAAAGATTGGTTGGATGAGTCTATAGGAGTCTACAAGAATCCTATTTACATAAGAAACCAAGGAGTATCTTGGGTTGGAGAACACATTCTAAGAGTAGTCATGGGCCATAAGCTTAAGCCGTTTAAAAGAATAAAAAGGTCTTATTATTTCAAGAGAAGCATACGATAATTCAATCAGAATTATCCATCAGCCTCAGGATGCCTGGGTGGTTCAGTTGGTTGGAAGACAGCCTTTGGCTCAGGTCATGATCCTGGAGTCCTGGAATCGAGTCCCGCTTCGGGCTCCCAGCTCCATGGGGAGTCTGCTTCTCCCTCTGACCTTCTCCTTGCTCATGCTCTCTCTCACTGTCTCTCTCTCAAATAAATAAATAAAATCTTAAAAAAAAAGAAAAGACTTATCCATCAGCCTCACCATACATGAATTTAGGTTTGATAGATACGATACATTGCATGGAAACCATGACCAAATTTGGAAAAAGTAAGTTCCCAGTGTATCCCCTAATGACATTCAGAAGAAAGAGAAATTGTTCTCAGGAGAAACTTTTCTCAGTACAGAGAGCAGCATCATTTAGGAAACTCTGATATCAGCAAGAGTGATCTTACAGAAAAAGGAAGAAAATCACAGACATCAGGGGGTGAATGACTTGAGATAGTTATAGTTGGTATAACAAAATGCCTGTTTGTTGGAAACAGTTCTGATTTACCTGGGTTAATAGTACCTGACTGACAGACTAGTTATTATTGAGCCTTTTTGTAGTCTCCAAAATTTCCCATTTTGGTGATCAATTACAGGGTAACCAACCCTAGGAGTGGGGAAATTTGGAGGAAACTATAAAGTACCTCAGCAAGATAAGGCAAGAGTAAAATGCAAACTGTGCTTTCTGGAATTATGGCATTATATTGTATTATACTTAGTACTATATTTATAGTATAGATTTAAGGTACTCTCAGTCATGTTAACTGGTTAATTAGTAAGTTCCAGTAAAAGGAACAGAAAGTTCTATAGTTGTATGATTACTTTGTGTTTGTGTCTGGGCCAATATTCTTTCCCTAAAAACTTCAGTTCTAAGCACATTTTCTTCTTGGACCTACTAATAAAGCTGCTGGATTTTTCTGGGAGAAAAAAGTGACAATAATTGGAAATCAGTTTTGTTCACTGGAAGGAAGAGACCCTCCTAACATCTGCATGGGTTAACTTTGGGCATATCACATAGAAACTCACCTGACTCCAGGATAAAGTAGGGAGGGTTCCAGACACTCCAGACAAAATGGGAATTAGAAAAGGTTTCCTTTATTATGTGAGATACAATGCAGAGATCTAAGGTCTAGATTTATCTTATTTCTGAGAAGAATTAAAGATATGAGCTATACTATGTCTGAAAATCCCCCCTAGTACAAATGAGGCTTCACTAGAATCAGAATTACACTTGTCACCTACTGATACTATTTGGTGTTAGATATTTTGAATAAACTCCAGAGAAATCAAGTCCTTATGCACTATTAGTCTTATTGGAGTTTCTAATTCTGGCACTATTGTAATTTGGGGCTGGATCGTTTTTTTTGTAAGGGCTGTCCTATGCTTTGTAGGGTTTTTAGGAACATCCTTGGTCTCTATCCACAAGATTCCAGTAGCACACTCCTTTCACCCCTTAACTACTTTGGAAATAGACAAACTTCTCCAAGGTTGGAGAGGATACGGAGAGGGGAAACACTGCCCCAGCCTGAGATCTACCGGCTTAGACAATAATGTTATGGATTCTTGAAATGGGACTCCAATTCCATGCACTCCTGAAAGCAAAATTTAGAAGTCTCAAACACAACTCACTTGTGTAGACACAGCCTCACTGTCTGGGCTTAAAGCCAGAATTAAAATTAAGTATCTCCCAATTCCCTAAGACAATCAGGAAACACATTTTTCTACCTCCCTTTCCTCTACCCTGACACCATTTCTTTTGGACAATTAAACTACAGTACTTTAGGCTCCTGAGAGGAAAGCTGCTGTGTAAATGCAAAGTAATAACGGATAGTGGCCAAGCAAAATAAAAGAAACTACACTAAAAAGCTAACTGTCTGAATTGAGAAGTCGATGCTTATTAATGAATATTCATGACATATTTTCATACTAATACACTGAATTAATACCAGACTCCTGCTAGCAGATTAATTTAAAGCCAAAAGAGACATATATTTTTGAAGCTAGAGACATTGATCTTGTAATGATGATCTATAATAATAACTGCATTTCTACCACAGAAGGTGAACGATATTATAATCTTGAACTGATGAATGCCGATGGTGTGGCTAGATGCACACGTATTAATTTGATTTGCTTTAATGGAATTTTCCCCTACAGAACCCAGTAATAAGCAGAAAATGTATAACACATTAAAAAATGGTTATTCTTAAGATTACTTTTATCACAGGAAACACAATCCCTGACTATGCTTCAGCATCATCATAAATATTCAAATACTAATATATTGCTGCCCAGTGGGAATTTGAGACCTTGGTGATGAAATGCACATTGTTGAATGGGAAGTTTCATTAATTCCAAGGAGAAAGAAAAATGTGGTATGTCTCCTCTGAAAAGACTAATCTTATTTAATTAGTCGTTCGTTGTAGGCTTGATTTAACTGTGAAAGGTAATGGAATAAGTAGTTAATTATATCACAAATGTACCTAGTTAACTTATTAGATAATCTAGCAGAGTTGACTAACTGATTTAAGGCTAGTGCCTTAATCCTGATAAAATGTAATAATAAACAATATTAACTTGGAATAGAAGCCTAAGTGAGCACATATGAATTTCTCTTGTGTCCAGTAGCCCTCCGACTTCCCACTACTCAAGTTTGTCCCAGCCATTGAAACAGTCTGACTTGATCACATGCTGGATTCATCCTCATTTATCCATTTAAATGCTAATATTTTAGCTTGGAAGACTGTATCCTGTCTTCGATAACCTTTTACTCAATAAATAACCTTTACACAAGGTGTACAATGCCTAACCATTTTTAGGTGGTGTATATATTTTTATTTGATTGCAAACTACTCCTATACAACTTCTAGAAATAAGCATTAGTATACATTTTTCCAAGTTAAAAATTTTCAGTTGTTGCTAACTATACGATTGTACCCATTATAGTCAACAAAATAACAAAGACCTTTTTTTACTAATTTTACTGGTGGCACATTGATTTTCTAATAGATTCTAGAGCTGTCAGTGATGACCTGTACGATAGTGGTATTTCTCCTTTATGTGACTTTATATCTCACCCTAACTGATTTGCAAGACAGGGTTATAATCGAGGCATGCCAGAATCCTAGGTGCTAAATTTTATAAAATAGACTCACACAATTAGAGTTTTGTGGATTTCTAATCAATGTGAACACTTTATTACTAACGTACATTATCTTTAGAAATAAATTGTAAAATGAGTCAGTATACAGTTGAAAATACTCAGAATGTTATCTTGTGATGATAATAGCCTGCAAAGCCCCTGTATGCCAAAGGTCGTTGTGTAATTAATACCATTTTACTTTTCTTCTTCTTTTCTTTTTCTCTCCCTCTCTTGATTATTATTTCCCTATGAAGTTAATCAAATGGACAAAACTTTACTCTCTTCTGCATACACTTTTTGGAAATACCTAAGAACATAGACAGACTATACACCTGCAGGAGATGAAACACCCAGCTCCAAGACATACCTAAATATTTTTATTGGAAGAGCAAATATTTATTAAGACTGTTCCTCCAACTCAGAGCATTATTCAAAGCATGGCCCACAGACCATGTCTTCCAGACTTACATGGAGTTAATTGTTAAAATAGGTATGTTTTTAAATCTCCCCCAGAATCAGAATCACTTGAAGGACAGACATTTAAAATTGATTTCTCAGATGAATTCCTTGCACACCAAATTTGGAAGATCACTAAGACAAGCTATAACATTCTGTTGGATATAAAGCATTTCTAAATGAAAATGTGTTTCTGAGATGGGCAATATGAGCCCAACACCATATTTTAAAATATACATGTATTCTTCTAAAATAGTATATATTTTTTGCCTTGCACATTGTAAACCTGTGAAAGCATGGACAAAAATGCCCACAAAACTTTCAGGATAGTATGTCAGAATTAGGGAAATGCTGGCAGAGTTACAAGCATGACAGTGCATAGATTATCAACATTGTCATGATACAGACATCTTTCTGTCTTGATTCAAAAAATTAAAAAACAATTCTGTGAACCAGGCAGTGCAGGTATTTTTATTCTCATTTTTCAGGTAAGGCAGCCAAGGGACTAAGAGTTTAAATTAATTATATACCCATTTCCTAATTCAATGTGCCCACACGTCATACATACTGGATATTACGATCACTCTTATTTGCTTCTGTGGCATTTAAGTGGAAAGCTGAGTAGGAAGTAGGTTCATTCTTTCTTTCCATTTCTTTTCCTTTTCCTTCCCTTCCCCTTTCTCCTTCTCTCCCTCTCTCTATTCTTTTTTCTTCCTCTCTCTCTCTTTCTTTTCAATATACTTTCCTCTATCCCTCATTGCCTTGTAAAAGGATTAGGGTTTCTGCATTCACAAAATAATGACAGGACTATTAAGCATTACTACATTTAAGAACCTTCAGGATTATAAAATAGGAGGATAAAAGAGAAGAAATTAAGGCCAAAAGGAAGCTAGAATTTCTTTTTCTTAAATAAGAGACTTAGAAAAAACATTTCCCTGTTCCTAAAACTACAACTTCTTTCCAAGCTGCTATTAATTTTAAACTTACCTGAGCCATTTTAAACATATAAATCCATCCAATTAAAAAAGGAACCATCGGGACGCCTGGGTGGCGCAGTTGGTTGGACAACTGCCTCCGGCTCAGGGCGTGATCCTGGAGTCCCAGGATCGAGTCCCACATCAGGCTCCCAGCTCCATGGGGAGTCTGCTTCGCTCTCTGACCTTCTCCTCGCTCATTCTCTCTCTCACTGTCTCTCTCTCTCAAATAAATGAAATAAAATCTAAAAAAAAATAAAAAATAAAAAAGGAACCATGTTTTCTTATTTTTTTGCCTTTAATAATTTGTCTAACAAGTACAACTACACATTCAAAATTATGCTAGTTTTATTTTACCCAAAATTACTAGGCGTTTTATCGTAGGAGTATTTATGAAAATATACAAGATACCAGTTTGAAAAGAGTAGGTGATAGAACAAAGTTTCTTCGCCTATATAATTATAAATATATACTACATTGGTTGTTTCAAACGTTTTACATTAAGGTATTAATTTTGCCTTCATCCCCGCTTAATCTTCATTTACAGCCAATTCTTGAGTAGGAATGGTAAAAAGGCAGATTCCAGAATTCCAGAAATTCCAGAAATTAAAAGGTTTCCCCAGTCAGTAACTGTGCCTCTGAGGTCAGCATGAAACTGTATACTGTAGGCATCTACTAGGGCGGGAAAGGCTAATATTTAGCTTCAGTGTCAGTGAACACTAGCTATCTTAGTGCCTAAGAAAATCACACATTTGCTTATTTCTCTGGATTGGAGCAGACAATTATCTTGGGATATTTATTTTGGGGAATGAAGAGCAGGGAAGATTCTGCTTTTGCTGCTGGTAGCAATATAAAGGAATATCACCCTCGGCCCACAGAAAAATACAGTGTAATGGAGGGATTTTCTAAAAAATGCTCTAGACAAGGGGAAGTTTTCCTAGAAATTCTCTAGAAAGGGGGAAAGCAAGGAAGATAATAGGTATTTGGTGAAGGTTTGTTCATTTATTTATTTTTATTTTTAGAAATGAGTTTTTTATTTAGTATTCATATTGATAAGTACAGAGTGTTAAGATTCTTAAGTGTGTTAAACTTTTTGAAGTAGAATTATATTAAAAAAAAAACTCCATAGATTTAAAGTATGCAATTTTATGAGTCTTGATATAGGTATGTATCCTAAAACCACCACTGTAATTAAAATAATATCCATATATCTATCATCCTCCAATGATGTTTCTTGCTTGTTTTATGATACATGTTAGCTTGTTGTTTGCCCCTACAGATTCATTCTTCCTTTACTCGGGGAGAAGGTGATCTCTACAATAAAATAATTTCTTGACTTTGCTGATACGTATTGGTGGGAGCCCCAAATAGAGATTGATCTAAGATACATTTTAAAATAGCCAAAATGGAAAGTTACCAGGACATTCTTGGAGGAGAGAGGCTATACCTTGAAAATTTACAGGACTTTGCCAATCTGTGTTGACAAAAGTCTGAGCAGCAGGGGTGGGAGTAAGCTCTAAGATTGACCGAGCAAAGGGATGACATGAAGGTCTTAACTGGACTGAATCCACTGACATGAATATACTCTCTTAAGGATCTGCAATTTAAAGGATTGCTCTGATCACCTATAAGTGGTGTTGATATTCTGGATCTTCTACCAGATCAATGAGGTCAAATGCTGGAATTTTGTTGGTATGCTGTTGAGAAAAGCAGGAAGAAGTCAGGGGGCAGCTGGAAGCAGCAGTGCCAAAATGGATCTGTGATGTGGGGTCTTCACAGCCATCCCAAACTGTGCTTGCTGGGAGAGACAGGAATTCACTCCCTTCGCACAACATTCCAAATACAATGGCAAGGGAGTCACCAGCAAAACTTGAAGATCTCCAATCTTTCATTGCAGGGGATAATGGTGGGACATGGTGAAGAGTGACAGGAGCAGATGCCTTAACAAGCGGGGACAAAGTACGTGTAATTCACACAGTAAACCACAGAGACAAGACGGTCATTAGAGAATGTGACTCTCAGGAATATGTGGTGATGGATAGTTAGTTGATCAGGTGTGCCTAGAAATTTAAGTGTTGGGCAGACAAATGAGGAAAAAAACTGTATTTAGTAGTGGCTATAATAAAGAGTCATGGTCTTTTTTTCTTAGCTACAAGCCTTCAACTTAAATGTTGGACTCTAAGTCCCTAGACTGAGGAAGAGTCTGTAGCCCTTGACCCTGAAAGAGTCTCAGATGTGTGCCCTGCATCTTCTCCCCCCAGACTCAACTTTCCCCCAAAGGTTTGCAAAGCTGTAGATATCTATCAATGTGATCATACTCTAGAAAAAGGAAAATACTACAATTTCTGGGGACTTTTATATAATACCTCTGAACATATGCTACCTTCCAAGGACCAGAAAAGCTTGTGGCTCACCCATCAGTTGGAGTAAGAGCTTTGGGGGTCTGGGGATAGAAAGTGCCTTGGTACACATTTAAGAGTTTGTTCATTGGGACCACAGACTCATTCTGTACTTACATCCCCAGTCCCAGAATATAGAATGGAAATAGATCTATTAGCACCTGGTGGAACTCCCAATTCGATTTTCTGAACATAGGACTGAAGGTTATTAGGAAAGAAAGGACCAATTAGCTGTCTTTGGAACTACATCCTTTCTCAGAGTAAACCACAGACAATACCACACCCATGGAGGAGATTGGAGAGGTAAGTAATTTCATGAAGCCCTAGATAGTGGCAGGTTGGCAATTCCAATCATTGCTCATTTTACTAGCCTCTTTGGCTTCTGTGAAAGCCAGATTGGTCATGGAGACTGACAGATTTTCACAAACTCCATAAGATAAAGATGGCAACTGCAGATTTGACTCTGTAGATGGTTTTTTCTACTGGACAAATCCATCAGTTACCTGGTCCCCCAGAGAATCAAGCCTGGTTAGTCCACTGGTTGGGAAGGAGCATGGAAATGGAGTGCAAGCCCCTACCTCCATGATGCTTGTGTCTGAGAGGGGAGAGATGATACAAGAAAATCCACCAGCACCCCAGGTCACACGCTAAGCATGAGCTAACAGCAGCCAGGCCACTCTGAAGTAATCTGGAGCCAGCTCCACTGGCTAGACGGTCACAGCTCCTCATACAACTGGCCTGGCAGGAGAGGTGCACCCACTTCTGGATATAAATCCTAGTTACCTCCATCTCTGTTGTCTTCTCTATAATTTTATGTAATTAATTTTGAAATTTAAATGACATGGACAAATTTCTTCAAAGAAAAATGAAAGGTCTGACTACAATGATCACTACTAAAGTTTCCATACTCAAATATCCAAAAAACTTCTCTCCTCTCTCTCCCATCTTAGCAAGACAAGTTACTTTAGTTTTATATCTGGAATGGCCTCACTTTTGGAGTAACTTTGATATTCTTCCAAGCATCCAAGTATCCTACTAACTAACTAAGTGGTAATCCTCCTCCTACTACTACCCCTTATTCCAGAATATTTCCAGTTTCACTGAGGGAGGATTCTGCTTTCTGGGTTAAGATACAACTAACACAGCTAGGAGAAAAGAGGACTCCTAAGTGCTAACATTTCTTCCAGGAAAGACACATGTTGCGGCAGACTTGTTCAGAAAAATTTGTTTTCTCTTCTTTCTGAGTGCCTTGCATTAGATAGAGCCAAATAAGTGTGTCCTATAGAGTAAAGATTTATTAACTTCTACTACATATTGAGCAAGCAAGGGAATAACCTCTCATGGGAGATGGACACCCAGGGATAAACTGATGACCAGACATGGAATTTAAGCTTCAGAGCCCCTGACTTTCTGTAGACTTTTTCCAAAAAAGGCTCTATCAATATTTGACATGACCATACATTGTTGTAAAACTCACAATAGTATTTTGTAGTCTACTTTTGAACAACCACACTTCTTCCCAAAATCGCTGAGTCTACAGTCATTCTCAGCCTGCATATTCCTATGGACACACTCCATGAATTTGTTAATTAAGATAATCACTTTCAATTGTTTTAGGAGAAGGTGTATGAGTTTTGTATCTTTATCAGATTTGAGTTCCTATCTCTTTGCAGCTTTGCTTGGCTTCCTGTGCAACCACAGACTTTTTGAAAAAGCAAAAATAGTTGAAAAAATGGGTTTTGTGCTTGGTATTCAGAATACATCTTGGAAAGGGACCATCAAAAACTTTTGCCATTTGTCCTCCACTTCCAGTGGTGGGCTTCTCTCAGAAGGAATCTTGTGCAACAGAAGCTGTAAGGCAGCCTGGACATATTCTGTAACTAATGTAATGGAGGGTAGATATACTTATCAGGGCCAGCACAGACTTACAACTGTCTCTTTCAGTTTTGTCAGGGAAAGCAGTTTACTTATGGAAATCTGCTAGGGATGTTTGAATTTCTGCATGAGAATATTAATAAAGCGGAGCCTACAGAGCCAAATTCATGTTAAGAGAGATTAGGTAGACAAAGATACTGAATCAAGGGCAAGCTGAATAAGCCAGTGACTACACGGACACTGAGGATTCCCTTATCTCCTTTGGAGTCTCTTTGGCTACAGCATTAAGAGTCATAACTATGTCTTCATATTTATATTGTGACATTTATGGGCAGATTCACTATTTTATGACAGTATCTGTCTTTTCCTGCAAGTTAAGTCATAATGCTCCCCAAAATGTAAGAAGCCAAGAACACACAGAATTAATAGTACAAGGCTATCTTGGTTATTGACCATTCATCAGAGGTTAGAAACCAAAATACAGTTAATACAATAAGGTGAGGTCAACAATCAGACTCTGAAAATAGCTTTGCAAAACTTGAGCCTTGAGGCTCAAGGTGGTGATTAAATCACCATCCTTAAGTAGTTGTATTAAACAGAATAATGAGTCCACAAAGGTATCTATGTCCTAATCCCCAGAACCTATGAATATATTACCTCACGTGGTAAAAGGGACTTTATAGATGTGATTAAATTAAAGGATCTTGAGATGGAATGATTATAGTCGAAGAAGCTATATTATATATCTAAGTAGGCCCAGTGTAATCACACGAGATCTTAGAAGAGGACGGCAGGAGGGTCAAAGTGGGACAAAGAGATATGACACAGGAAGGAGAAGCTGGGTTGATATAATTGCTGAAAGAGGTCCAAGAGCCAAGGGGCTGGCAACGTCTAAGAACTGGTAAAGGAGAAGAAATTAATTTTTCTCTGGAGCCTCCAGAAGGAAAGTGCTCTGATAACACTTTGATATTGGCCTCATTTCATTCATTTAGGACTTCTGACCTCCAGAGCTATAAGACAGGTTTGTGTTGTTTTAAGCTAACTTTATGGTAATTTGTTACAGCAGTAATCGGACACTAATACAGTAGTTTCACAACCTGTAATTACCATTGGCTTAGGCGGCAGGCGTTCAAACTCACACTTCATAGAAATATTTATAGACTATTTCTCATTCATTAAAATACTCTTCTTTTATTTTCTAAGAATTCTGGCTAATAGGGATGCCTGGGGGGTTCAGTTGGTTAAACATAGGCCTTCAGCTCAGGTGGGATCGAGTTCCGCATCGAGCTCCTCGCTCAGCGGGGAGCCTTCTTCTCCCCTGCCTGCTGTTCTCCCTACTTGTGTGATCTCTCTCTGGCAAATAAATAAATAAAATCTTTTTTTTTTTTTTTAAAGATTTTATTTATTTATTTGACACAGAGAGATCACAAGCAGGCAGAGAGGTAGGCAGAGAGAGAGGAGGAAGCAGGCTCCCTGCTGAGCAGAGAGCCCGATGCGGGCCTCGATCCCAGGACCCTGAGATCATGACCTGAGCTGAAGGCAGCAGCTTAACCCACTGAGCCACCCAGGCGCCCTAAATAAATAAAATCTTAAAAAATATATATATATATAGCTAATAGTTGAATGTTATTGAATATAATTAATAAGAAACAAAATTAAGTGACTATTAATAATAAGACATGCTTAGAAACCCTGAAAGGCACTTTGTCAATCTTTAAAGTACACAACAGAATTGAACAATATATGCATATATAATTCACATTGTATGGAATTTAATATTAAACAAAAATGAAAGATAAGTGTGATCCCACAATATAACTTTTATACTAAAATGGAAAATAATATATGATTATGTCATTGACCCATTTTCCAGCTTAATAAAAATTTAAATAAAAATTCATTCTAAAAATTAAATGGCTGAAGGAAAATGAGTGAAACAAAAATTCAACAGAAATGCTTTTAGATATCAAAATAATTTTTACACACACACACATACTCTTTCATATATATGTATATTACATATTACATAGATGTGTATATTACATATACATATATATGTGTGTGTGTAATTTTAAAACTAGTACAAAAACAAAAAAGGAGAAAAGCAAAAATAAAACTATAGAAGCCTCCAGATTCAGGGAAATCTCAATTCCTATTAAAATAACAACATATTTCAGTGGAATTTTGAGCTAAGTCCTCAACTTGTACTTTAATGCCTGTTGCCTTTAGACATTTAACAAGGAAGAAAAATCTATCTGAAAAGGTCAGGAAAAATTACATGTAATCTTCAGATTAAAAAATGTGATGAAAAAATTCACATTGACCTAGCACGGCCACAAAGATACGATACTTTACTGAAGAAGTAGCAAAACAGTGAGCACAGTAAATAAACTTCCTGAACAGAGAACAGGCACTGATTCAGAAATTCCTTCTCACGAATCCTTCACAGATGTGCTGTTTAAAATGAGGCACATTTTTATAAGCAGTCAGATTTAAAAGGCAGGCATGTTGTAAGAATTAATTCCCTTAATCTGATAGGATTTTTAATCAGTTTATAAAATCAGTTTAATCGGCTTCTTCTTTATTGACATCTATAAGATTTGCCACCTTTTCTAAATCCCCAGAGTCAAATATCCAGACTAAATTTAGCTAATCCAACTCTTTGATGTCTTTTAGTTATGCCAACCCCCTCCAAAATTATTTTCTTCTGCTAGTAATTCAAATTATTAGGCTCCAAATCATAAACTTTGTTCAACGTTTCGATTACTTAAGTTGTTTACTCAATTTCAACCTTGCTTACAACACTCAGTGGATCCTAGGCATCTTTCCCATTTTCATCATGCATTTCAAGTTACCCTCGATAGCCCATCAAGAACAGCAATTTAAAAACATTCCAGACTTGACTGCCCACTACATTAGCTCTAATTAAGCACATTATCTTTCAGCTTGATTTGTTTTATATTACTTGATATTATGGAAAGGCATTGGGAAATTCACAACATCTAAAACGATAATCCTGATTACTACACATAATGGATTTTCCTCTCATGGACAACAGATGGGATAAGCAGATTTTGCCTATTATCTATCTATTGTTCTTAAGCAAAGTTTCCAGTTCTAGTGATTGGTGTGCACCTACAAGCAGTATCTACAAAAACTCTGCTTAAATATTTTTGCTTAGAAACTATTAATTTTTTTCTATTTCTTTTTTTTTAAGATTTTATTTATTTATTTGACAGACAGAGAGTACAAGTAGGCAGAGAAGCAGGCAGAGAGAGAGGAGGAAGCAGGCTCCCCGCCGAGCAGAGAGCCCGATGCAGGGCTCAATCCCAGGACCCTGGGATCATGACCCGAGTGGAAGGCAGAGGCTTTAACCCACTGAGCCACCCAGGCGCCCCTCTATTTCATTTTTATAAACAGTGAAAGACTTGTCTATCAACATGCCAAATAATATAAGAAGTGTAATGGAAATTCACTACAGGATCACTATTTTTACCATGAGAAGAGTTATTAAAAACAACCTTTCTTTTTCCCCACTTACTGCACCTACCACTCACCATCCTCTACACACAATTACACAAACATCTTTCCCCAGAGTTCCAGACCATGTTTGCTAGGGATAACATGTATGTTCTGTTTATTTTAGTATATCTCTAAGTACCTAATACAGGACCCTACACATACTAGGTACTTAGTAAAAACTTGCTGTGAAATGCCATTCAAGAACAAATATTAAGTAAGACAATTAAATAATTAGAATTATTTTTAGATTCTCCTTAATCTTACATTGGAATTACAAAAGTAACTCCTGCCTATTATTTAAAAAAAAATAAAAACATGTAAAAAAGCAAAATAAGAGTCAAATAAAAGAATACATTTTTAGGGCAGCAAAATATCTTGCAAGATAATTCCAAAAGAGTAAATCCTCAGATGATTTTTCAAAATCATGGCAAATTTTAAAAAGTATAAATCATGTATAAGAATACAGCAGTGAATTTAATTAACATCAAAAAAGTTTAATGTAGTGGTCACTGTAGATCAAGAATGCTTCTTTTTAATGCTGACACAAAAAGGAATGAGAGCCAGTGTACAATGGAGAGCCTCACAAACATGGCAGAAGGGTCAGACACAGTGATAAATGGTGTTGTAGACAGATACATAGAGCGCTATGGTAAGCACAGCTAAACACGCCAGGACACACAGCTGTTTCACTGCTTTGTTTAGTGTAAGCGTTTGTATTTTTAGTGCCTCCTTTTCAGAAATAAACGCACAAATCTACTCTGAATTTCTCTAAGTATTTATCTGAAATTAGAACTACAGCTCAAGAATCACATTATTCTCCTAGTCACATTGCTTCATTCTCTGACCCCTGTCCTCCACCAGCTTCTGCAGAAATACTCAAACATGAAACACAAGGTTTTTCTAAGACCTTTATGAACTCCATAGGAAAAACACTGTAACTGACTGATTAGTAAGATTTAACAGTCAGGAGGACATTTTATAATGGTAATATTAAATGCCTAAGTGAGAGAACTTAAAAAGAGTGAAAAAGTATTAAAACACACACACACACACACACACACAAAAAGAACACAAAACGAAAAACAAAGCAAAAAAATCACTAATGTTTATGGGAAAATACTACAGATTATAAATGTAAAAAAAAATCTGCCTCACAATAGCATCCTTAACTACTCTGGTTACTAAGTCCTTTGTAATAAACACTAATTATGAAATACTCTTTGGTAATGTTTACATTAAAATAATAGAATATTCTCAAGGGTTAATCTCGCTTTGAATAGATGTAAGATAATGGGTGCATGTGTATTCTTTAGAGTTGAAGTGGCTTATTAGAGCCTTAGAGGAATAAGACCATTCCACATAAAGACTAATCAAAATGACCAAAAAAGTAGTAACTACTTATCGATAAATAAAATTGGTTCAGGTATTCATTCAACAAGCAGTTACTAAGGACCAACTGCATGCCATGCATTATTAACTAGATGAAATTTGTGAGCAAAATAATCCCTGCTGTCACAGGGCTCTCGTTCTGGTGGCAAGAGACAAGGAGATGGATAATATGCCATAGAGAAAAATAAAAGAGGAAAAGGGGATGGAGAGCAGGGGTTTGAGGTGTTAGGAGTCACTGGTATGAGATGGTGGTGGTTTGGGCAATTGGGGAGCATTGGAGGTAAGAAAAAGTGGCCGAAGTCTAAAACAATATGTAAGGAAGACCTAATAGGATGTTATAACTGTTGGTAATGAATTCTGAGAAAGGAGAAGTGAGGGATGACTCCCACATATTAGGCCAAGAAATCAGAAGAGTTGAATTGCCTTTTATCAAGAAAGTAAAGACTGTAGGAGTTGCATAGAGAATGGGCAAAATCAGACTTGGGGTTACTTATGTTCTATTTGAGATGTCTATTAGACATCCAAGCAAAAACTATGTTTACACTTCTGGATATGTGAGTCTGGAATTCAGACTGGCTATTCAGACTTGATATAACATGTTGAGGATTCTCAGCATGCAGCTGGGAGACTGCATAAAATTACCCAGGGAGCGATTAAAAACAAGGAAAAAACCTAAGAACTCAGTACTGAGAGACAATAATGTAAGAGACCTCGGAGTCAGAGGGGGAGATGAAAAAAAAGACTAGTGAACAGGATGTTAAAATTAAACAATAATACATTCACAAGTAGGCTCTAGACCCTGTGTGGCATACACGTAGATCACTGAAAACCAGCCCTATGACACTTAACTACTTAGCAACCTCAAGGTTACTGAAGAACTAAGTTGATCCTGAGAGGAGGATCCTCCCAATCCTAGGGAAAGGGTGTTTAATGGGATTCTTGGAAGAGTATATATGTGTCCCCTGGGCTGACATAACTACCCATCTGGGAGGTCTAGTGAGTAAAATACAGGTGGACTAGGTGCTTTTATCATGGAACAAAAGAGCAGCGACAATTTGGCGGGGGGGGGGGGGACACACACCTGAAAATATTTTCCCAACAGGGATTATGAATGCATTTCATGGACCTGGTGTGAGTCATTTGCGTGAGGGGAAGATGATGATTCTCAAGTCCTGTCAAAGGGGGCTTCATGGTGAGGTATTAAATCTTAATTAAAAACAATGAAAGTGTCACTAGGAGAGAAGGAATAATAGATAGACATAATAATAATGTCATTAGGATAGAAACAGTAACAAAGTAGAAACTCTTGATTCTTATATAGTGAATAGCAGATGAGAGATTCCCTTTGTCAGGGAGCCTTCTGAAAAATCTATGGCAAAATATTTGTGGGAGAATGAGTCAATGTCAAACTCCTAGGGACTGCAAAAGCCTCAACTTTTAATCAAATTTAGAATGTCGATAATGATCTAAGATTGGCCATTTTAATGAATAAGGCAAGACTACTTTTGTGACTCCAAGGGACTAGAGACTTATTCTGTAAGAGAGAGTGATAGGGGCGCCTTGGGGCACAGTCTGTTAAGTGTCAGACTCTTGGTTTTGGCTTAGGTGGTGATCTCAGGGCCCTGGGTTGAGTCCCAGATCAAGCTCCTCCCTGCTGTGGAGACTGGTTCTGGGCTCAGCACAGAGTCTGCTTTAAAGATTCCCTCTTCCTCTCCTTCTGGCCTTCCCCTCCCCTCTCATAAATAAATAAATAAATAAATCTTAAGAGCAAAGTACACTTTTGGGGGGGCAACTTTTCTTCATCTTGCCCACTGGATAGGCTTGACTCTATGTTTTATTAGGAAAAGACAAACTTCTTGTTCAAAATGTACTAAAGTTTTAACAAAATATTACATACCTAATACTTTAACAAAACCTAGTACTTTAACAAATTACCTAATAATTTAATTACAAGCAACAAATAAACAATTTAGTTAATCATGATCAAGTTTGTCTTAGTAAACTCACTAAATCTTTATCTAAAATTGTTCAGGACACCAGTGACAATTCTATCTTTTCTACTCAACAATCTGTATTTAATACAAGCCATTTTATGTTCAGACACAGGTCCCAGAGCCATTTATTATATATTAAGCTCTGGACTTCCTAGTATTAAAAAGTTAATATGTCCAAATATTTTTACTTAGAATTTCTATGGAAAAATATTCTGTGATCTCAATTTTCAAAGACTATTGGTCTCAACACCAGTTTCACATTAGAATTTCTCAAGAGCTTTAATACTGTGCCACTCTGAATTCAAATATTTGGGATGAGGTACATCGGTTACATAGTTTTTTAGAACAAACCATCTTAAAATTTAAGAGCTTAAAACAACAAGAATTTATTTGCTAATTTTTCTGCAGCTGGGCCTAGATTTACCTGGATGGTTATTTTGGGGAAAAGCAAAGTATCAGGAAGTCAAAGAGTTGCCAAGAAAACATTGTTTCAACTGATGCTTAGACAGATACAGATTCCAAAACCAGGGAAGGAGCTTGGGAAAATTTAAGCTGCAGGCTGAAACAGAGAGAACCAAGATATACAAAGTAGCCCTCAAATCAGTTACCAGAGTTCAAATTTAGACTATAATAATTTAATTTCATTATATATATATATATATATATATATATATATATATATGCAATACAGAAACTAGAATTTCTAATGATCTCAAATTATCTAAGAGGTTGTTCATTCCCACAGAAGAGAAGAAACACACACACACACACACACTCACAGAGTATCTGGAACAGAATAGAAAACATCTGCTTCAATATTACCATGGATGGCTTTTCTAAGACTGTGGAGAACAAGCATGATTACCTTTAGGAAATATTAATTCAAAAGTGTTGGGCCATGCCACTCTTTCTAGAAAAGCTCATATATTTGCAAAGCATGTATTTTGATTTTAGATATTTCCCTGTTTAAATCTGTTTTCTCTCGCTTGACTATCAGAACTAAATAGCATGTTTCTGGAATCAATTACATTAACGAAATGCTTTGCAGTTTTGTTAATTAGATATGTAAGAGATGAAAAACAATTGCATAACTAGAATTTCATAAGTGTTGGATTTCAATAATGTTGAGGAAGTAATCTCTTTTTCTCTTGAAAGACAATCTACACTTGTTATAAAGAATCATTATATCATGTTTCTAGGAACTATCAAATTTCATTGATCAAGAATATCATATTGCCACTTGACCACTATGATTTTTGATGAGAAAAATTTTTGTAATATAGCTTGGATGACTAGGTTATTAGCAGTAAGTAGTCATTTTGACTCAGTATCTGGTTCTTTGTAAGACATGGATTTATTATTGAAGAATCCATGAATTTTATAGATATTTTCTTGTGTAAATCATATTTTTTAAAAAGTATGTTTTCCATTCCCCTATTTATTATACTAAAAGATTACTGGTTCATACAAAATGAGTATTTTCTTTTGGGTGTGTTTATATGAAAGCCTTTTTATGGGTTTTCCATAACCACATAATAGTTCAGTGGAGTATTTACTTTAAAAAAAATCAAAGCATCTAGATAGAATTATTAATATTTAAAATTGAGGAAAACAATTATACTCTTAATGTAACATTATCTGTTAAAACCAAAAGGAAATAAAAGGAAGCCTCATATTTTGTTCTTTGTACTTACTTTGGGAAAGTTTGTAACATTGTACTTCATGAAGAAAAAAATTAGTATATCTCTCTATCCAAGGCACATTTCAACATGAGGAGTTTTGGTTCATGAAGTTTCCTTAATCCCAAAATAAACTGTATAAATATTAAGCAACAATTCTTCCATTAAGTGAGTTTCAGGCAGTAATTTATGTGATCCTGTGAAAATCACCCAATTTTACTGAATAATAATTAAAAGGATTTATTTTATAATAATCTGTCTGTATATATAAAAGACTGTGTTTCACCATTCCAAGTGGCATCTATATAATAAGCAACAAATGAGAAATCTATTTTTAAGGGAATAAGATACTTTGGAAAGAAGTTTATCCTAGTAGAGAAGTTTTCCAACAAAGTGATACTACAGCTTCTAAAGACTATATTATATCTATGCATTATATTGGGCCATTTTATTTAGCAGACAGTTATAATCCTGAATATATTTCAAGATCCTTAAGTACTATCTTCCACTTTTTTTTTAAGATTTTATTTATTTATTTGACAGAGAGATCACAAGTAGGCAAAGAGGCAGGCAGAGAGAGAGGGGGAAGCAGGCTCCCTGACAAGCAGAGAACCTGATGCAGGGCTCCATCCCAGGACCCTGAGACCATGACCTGAGCCGAAGGCAGAGGCCTAACCCACGGAGCCACCCAGGTGCCCCTACCTTCCATTTTTAAATAGGAGACATTATATAGTATAAAATTATGGAGAACAAAGATATTGAAGAACAGTGATGAGCACATAGATGAAATAAAAATACTGTATCTCTTATTGAAAGGATGCAAATCAATATATGGCCTTACTAAATGCTCATAACTGTTATTTGCAATCAAGAGCATATGGTAATTTTCAAAGAAATGCTTATTGGGTCATAATAATCATTTGAATTTTAAAATACAAATTATCTCTCTGGCAAGTTTTGTTAGATGGCTGTATCTATTTTCCCAGCAGGCTTACTTATAAAGGAAAGAACACATTTCAAGAATATGCAGGCAAAAATACAGCTATGATTCTATCTATATCAAATGTACAAAAATTTTAGGGGAATTTGGAAGTTTCCATGGAAATATATCTTTGAGAAAATGTAAAGGAAGTGAATATTATAATACTAGTTTGTCAGGGGATCTGGATAACTCAGTAGGTTAAGTGTCTGCCTTTATCTCAGGTCATGATCCCAGAGTCCTAGGATTCAAGCCCCAAACCGGGCTCTCTGCTCAGCGGGGAGTCTACTTCCCCCCTCTCCTTCTGGCTGCTGCTCCCCCTACTTGTGCTCTCTCTCTTTCTTTGTGTGTCAAATAAATAATTAAAATCTTTTTAAAAAAACAAAAAATAAATAAAACTAAATAAATTAAAATTAGTTTTCAAGTAGTTTCTATGAGTTTATTATAGAGATTCCATAATTTAAGCATTATAGAATATATAAAAATTAAATACAAAAATAAAGCATTATGGAATATATAGATATTCCTTGAAAATATCATTTCAAAAATGTGTCTTTGAAAAGGTATGTGTAGTTGACTAGAAAAAAAAAAAAACGAGAGGACTTAGGGAAGAGGCAAAGTGAATTGTTGGTTACACTGACACATCAAGCTAATGGCTTTACCATGTCTAATAACCTTTGCTCTGTAACTTTTTAGTCCTTGTCCCATTGATTCTGGACTGGCTTTGTGGTTTTGTTTAACCAAAAGAATATGCTAGTGCACTGGTGTGAGAAGGATGATGTGCTGGTTTGAGCTTGCATGCTTCCATTTACCCTCTCAAAACTCTGAAATGGCCCTGAAAACAAGCCCAGGGGTGGAACGCTGGAGGAAGACCAAATGAAACATACGTATCATGTCAGCTGAGGTCATTCTAAACCAGCAACCACAGAAGTATAAACAAGCCCATCCAAGAGCATCCAAGATGGCACAATCAGCAGATCCATTCCACTGATCTCAGATTCTTAAAAAGTAATTGTTATTTTAAGCCACTAAGTTTGCGGGTGGTTTATAACACAACAAAATTGTGGTAATAGATAATAAACTATAAGTATCTTATTTATTATCCATGTCAAAAGTTCTGAGATCAAAGGGGCTACTATCAATAATTATCCTGGGAAAGAGGCATTAATTGGCACTGCATAAGTAAAACCTGGCATATTGACATCATATTTATATAACATTCAGTATCAGTCATTAACCAAAGAGTGTTTTTTTAAAAAAATTATGATGTTTATGTTTTGTTTATTTGGGTAAAGAATACAAAAAATCTAGAAAAATGAAAAAATATCACAACCTTTCATAATATGTGCATTTAACTTTCAGCTATTAGTAACACAACTCAAAATGACTTACAAAATACAGACATTTATAATATCACCTAGAGAGTTAAGATTGGTTGGTTTACTGGCTCAAAAGTATCACCAAAATAACAACCCCAAAACCAAAAAAAACAAAAACAAAAACAAAAAAAAAAACCAACTCAAATCAGTTTTTGTTATAACCTTCCCTATTCAATAAGTGGCATTAATATATTTCTAATTCTCCTAATTTTTTCCTTCTTTCTCTCACTTTACTCTTCAGCAAAATCTGATGTCTCAACTTTTAAAATATACACAGAATCTGACTACATTATTAGATACATTACTATCATCTTGATCTAAGGCACCTTCTTTTCTTACTGAATTATTGCAACAGCCTTCTAACCTCTCTCTCTCTCTCTGCTTCAAACCTTTTACCTCTACAGTCTACTCTTAAATGCAGAGCGATCCTTTTGTACCTTAAATCAGATCATGTCACTTCTCAACTGACTGACTTCCACTCCTTGCCCATTGCATTAAAGTTACATCTTCTAATGCTGTGCTGTCCATTTCAGGAGCCACTAGCAACATGTGGCTATAGGTCTTGGTATGTGCATGGTCCAAAAGATGTCACTTTATGCACAAAATGCATTCTGGATTTGACAGCTCTTGTGACCAAAAAGAAAGAAAGAAAGAAAAAAGTTCAAACTATCTGATTAATAGCTTTATGTTGATTACATGGTTAGAGGATAATGTTTTGTATGTGTTGAGTTAAAAAAATATATTACTAAATTAATTTGGTTTTATTTTACCTTTTTTTAATGTGGCTACTGGATACTGTAAAAATTATATATAGGTCTTACAGTATATTTCTATTGGACTGGACTATGTGATTTGGCCCCTATTACCACTCTGAATTAATCTCTTACTATGCTCCTCCCATTCATTCATGCTCCAAACACCCTTTTGTAATTTACTTTTGTGACCTTGCAACTTTCAGAAATAGCAGGCATGAACCTATGTGGTAACTTTTAAGGGCAATTTTAAGTTTAGTGTAAGGAAATAAAATTTGTAATCTTTTTAAGAAAAACATAACAAAATTCTTAATATAAAATCAAGTAAAAAGTAAATCTTTATTCAAATAAAAAAGAGGGGCACCTGTGTGCCTCAGTCTGTTGAGCTCCTGACTCTTAAAATCAGCTCAGGTCATGATCTCAGGGTTGTGATTTATCCCTGCATCAGGCTCCACACTCAGCACTTGAGATGCTCTCTCTTCCACTCCCTCTGCCCCTCCTCCCACTTGCACTTGTGCTCTCTTTTTCTCTCTAAATTTAAATAAATAAATAATCTTTAAAAAAAAAGAATAAAAAGGAAATGACAACAAATGCTAATTCTCAAAAAGTTGAAAAATACCACAAACATCAAAAACTCGACTCTACAACAATAACATAATATTGTGGGTACCATAATTCATAACATCATATGGTCTCTGGCCATTCATCCATAGGTCACAACCCTCAAAATATCAGTTCCATGAGCACTAGGATTATTTCTAGAAGTCATTCCTATCTTGGGATAGGAATCCATAGTAACCATAAATGAAAGTTACTAAGACTTATATACATATATCCCATCTAACTCATATCATATGTGATCATATTAAATGTGTCCTCAGCTCAGCTTCTTTTTATCTGGTTTTCCAAAAATGCCTGTGGCACTTAAGACACCACCCTACAAAAACAGGAGTACTATGAAGAGGAATCTGAAATTAAGAAATAGTAATGTCACCCAATTAAAGATTAAAAAATGTAATTTCTGAAAATTCTACAGAAACAGAGGACCATATGACATTGCTAACTTCATGGTAAATACTTCCCTAAAGGCTTTGGGTGGCTAATGCCCTCAACTCCTTCAATTCCTTTCAAATATCATCTTCCCATTGAGGTTTATCCTGGCCATCCCATTTAAAATCACTACTATACACACATTTCCTGGGATGCTTTACTCTGCTTTATTTTTTCCATATACCTCTGTATACTATAAAATTAACTTACTAAAGTTTTGTTTTGTTTTGGTTTTGTTTTGTTATGTTTTAAACCTGGTTGATTGATCTTCCCAAGTATCAGTGGAATGAAAACACTATGAGAACAAGGATTTTTATAGCTTTTTTTCTGTTTTATTCCCAAAGCTGTGAATCAGGTCTAGAGCACAGTAACTACCCAATAAATGTGCATTCCATGAATGAAGAATCCTGAGCCTTTTATCTTTCTGCCCTGCCAGCCTTACAGGTCTTTAGATTTTTTTCATGTTTGCAAGATGATGCAGCAGACATCATCTCTTCAAACAACCAGATACTGAAGAAGGACAAGGAAGTTTTGATTTTTTCTTCTCCTTTGCATTGGTCTAACTCAAGTCCTGCTTTAACACTGGACATTTACTTCACTATTCTTTTCTATTAATCATATTGTTCCTTTCCTATCATTGTGTCTTGAAAGACTATGAGTTATTTTTCCTTCTTTTTTATTTTTCCTCTGTGGGTACATGTACTAAATTTATTAATTTTCCTCCAAGCCCTATTTTGCTTCCCCATACATTTTTATATCTCAGCTTTAGCTGCCATAATTTTAGAGGTTTTGCAATTGATCAAACATCCTTTATAACTCCTGAGTTGCTTAAGACAGTTTCATGTATGGTTTTCATATAATCCGCAGATGAGTAAGAGAATTTTTGTTGTTGTTGTTGTTGTTGTTGTTGTTTTTAATGTATAGTTTTACTGCACTGTGATCAGAGAATGTGGTGAACAATTCTTATTTTTGAATATCCTGGGATGTTTCTGTGGCCTAAAAAATGGAATTTGGTCATGAATATTCCACCCATACTCATTTTTTAAAAATATTGCTGCATTTCTTAACAAAGCACATAATTTATCCCAGTTGGAGCTATTAGTTGCATTAAGCTATACAGTCAAACAATCCTACCTAAAACTAAGTAAATAAGCAAATAAGCTAAAGCAAATAAGACTGTTAAAATTGACATCACTGGAAAATTAGAAGTTTCTGAAGGCATTATAGAATAATTCATTTGACATCTTATAACTAAAAAGTGCTGTATTAAGAGATTTCTTCTGTTTGTCATTTAGGAATATAAGAAAGAAGAAAAATAAATAAAATCTATTTACGTGATACTTTACCATCAGTTCATTCAGAGAGAGGAGTAAGACATTTTCTAT
Source organism: Neogale vison (assembly GCF_020171115.1). Classification (NCBI taxonomy): domain Eukaryota; kingdom Metazoa; phylum Chordata; class Mammalia; order Carnivora; family Mustelidae; genus Neogale; species Neogale vison. The sequence continues at coordinate 32,278,649 of NC_058102.1, read as the reverse complement.
TTACACCATGCTTTTTAAAGAATATGATGGGGGTGCCTGCGTGGCTCAGCTGGTTGAGCATCTGCCTTCTGCTCAGGTCATGATCCCAGGGTCCTGGGATGGGGCTCCACATTGGCCTCTCTACTCAGTGGGGAGCCTACTTCTCCCTCTCCCTCCAACATGCCTCTCTATATGTATCTGTCAAATGAATAAATAAAATATTTTTTTAAAAAAAGAATATGGTGAAAACTTTCACTAAACCCATTCAACATGCAGATTTAAACATTAAATGTGGTGTAACTGGACCAGTGTACCTTTGGTCCAAAGGATAAAAAGGAAATGGGACCATTGGAGTATTTCTTTTCTTTTCCCATAATTCCCAAATTATCAACCATGAAAATGTCTGAGCTTACCACACGTATATTTAAGATTTTATAATAATTTTAAGAAGTAGGCTCTGAACTACAGAGAATAAACTGAGGGTAGCTGGAGGGGAGGTAGGTGGGGGGATGGGTTAAGTGGGTGATGGGGATTAAGGAGGGCACTTGTGATGAGCACTGGGTGATGTATCTAGGTGACAGGTTCCTAAATTCTACTCCTGGAACTAATATTACACTGTAAGTTAAATAAAAACTTGAAAAGAAAAAATAAAAATAATATCAAGACATGTTCTGTTGTATTTCTATGTAAAAGTTTCCTCAAGGAAGGGGATGGAAAGCTACAAAAATCTATTTTTCTCTAACCCTAAATTTGATTTAATTTCTCAGTCTTTGTGATGCAGTTCTCTGTAAATGTTGTATTATGTCTTATCTATTTCTGAAAAGGCAAAGCCAATACAAAGAATCTTTGGGTAGTTTGTATTTTGTTTTGTTTTGTTTTTAGCAGCACGTCACACTAAATTCTTCTGAATTCCCACTGCTTTAAAATGTGACTTCAAGATCTACTAGATTTGTAGGTGGGATGGATTTCAAGGATTTTGAACTTGAATGCATTCTGATTATTTTTCTTTCCTTAGCAAAATTGCAAGGAAATCTTTCTTATAAAATGCTGTTGTAGACAGGGAGCTGGCTGGCTGCAGCTTTATATACAGCTTTGCTTTCCCTGTGGGAGATGAATAATAATTGTTTTGTTTCTAGAACATCACAGAGTAATATGAAATTTGCAGAGAATAATAAACAGAACCTAGGCTTAGCTCCTGCCTCTGAATCACCAGCCAGATCAAATGAGCATTGATGTCGTACAAAGTGAATATAATGTTAACTCTCTGCAGTAGAAATAAAAATATTTCACCTGCTAACATATTTCAAAATGACTTTATAAAGAGATGGCTTGACAACACTTTATTCATCAGCCATTACAGAAATTATTATTTATCAACAAGATTTTCTGTTGATATTTTCCTCCAAAGCTTATCATTGCGTTAAAAGAGCATGCCTGAATTTACAAATTTACATTTTTAATGAGTTTCTATTGAAGTTTAAGTGGATGATGGAATCTTAAAAATATATTTTATGAATGACAGAGGAGTGTTTCAAATCCCATGTGTGATATGGATATGTGTGATCAAGAGGTTGCTAAAACTATTTAATTTCTAGGGTTGCATTTCAGTTAAGATTTCTGATTCTGGGGGTGCCTGGGTGGCTCAGTGGATTAAGCCGCTGCCTTCGGCTTGGGTCATGATCTCGGGGTCCTAGGATCGAGTCCCACATTGGGCTCTCTGCTCAGCAGTGAGCTTGCTTCCCTCTCTCTCCTTGCCTGCCTCTCTGTCTACTTGTGATCTCTCTCTGTCAAATAAATAAATAAAATCTTAAAAAAAAAATAAAAAGATTCCTGATTCTGGAATTCCTGAGTTTGAGGCTGGGATCAAACTTTTACTCTCTTTGGGACCATGTAAAATTACTACATATAGAATATAGTGAAGATAATAATTGACTCTATCTGATGGTGATGTTATGAAAATTAAATGAGATAGCCCAAGCAAAACTCCTTACATAGTGCCAGACACATTTTGAATGTTTAATAAATGAGAGATGTCATTAATAAAACTGAATTTATAACACGGGCAAAATAACCCTACCAAGAAAGCCTTAGATCTAGTAAATACACTATTATGCAATAGCTCTATAACCTTGGGAAAAACACACAAACTCTCTGAATCCATTTTAATATTACTTAAATAACTGTTTTCATAAATTCCCTGCATATCAAATAAAACTGACATAAAGATAAGATAAGGTAATACATATGATTAAATCATACACTTACATGGTCTTTTATTTAAGGGTCCACTCATTTGTTATCTCCCTTCACACACAAATTCCTCTAAAATTATGAAATTAATGTTTTGCACACAAGTTTACATTTGAAATAAATGGAAACTCATATCCAAACTGCTGGTGATTACATGCAGAATTTGCATGAATATAAATATTTTTCATGGTTTGACTTTTTCAGAAATGCACTCTTCAATGTTATTTCATCTCATTTCTAATAATCAACTCTCAGCCATTTATTCAAAATAGTTACTCCTCCGGCCATTCACTACAAGTGCCATATTTCTTTTATCTCTTTGGAATAGCTTGGTTATAAAATTTAGCATAGAAAAAAGAGTGAAATTGGATGTACATCTCAAGTAAGCTATTTTGGTCACTATATCTCCCAGGAACAACTTGATATAGATTTATCTAGTCCGAAATGCTCCAATTTCTTCAACACAGTCCACTGATTTTTTTGTGAATTTAAGAGGTGATTGGCAGCTCAGCTATCTCCATGGAGATTAATAGCATGTGATTTGCAATATGCTTTTAAAGTAGGATAACATGCCAGATTCAATGGTACTTAATTATAGACTATGAGGCAATTTTTGTCCCAAGCTGTAAATATTTGGAGATGAGATCTATAGAAAACAAAAACTGTATTATAAGAAAAGAGACCAACATTTTAAATATAAAGGATATTCAAAATGCCATTTCACTGAGCTTAAGAAATAGCTACTGTTTTCCAGTAGATGATTCTATGAGGGGGCAGTTTTCCATGATTTTTCACACATTGTGTGGCAATTTTGGCCTGGACTATCTTTTTAAGGATGTCTGTGCAACAAATAGCCTAAAAGGATAGCGAGAGTGTCTCCCTGTGAGCCAGTGGGCACATGTGTTTTCTGACCAGGATAATAGAGACAATAACTGTCTCCATCCATAATAAAATTGGGGAAAACCTACATTCAGCATTCCACAGCTGTGACACAGATCCATTGTTGGTTCAGCACCCATCTGGGCCATTCTTCATGGCCCCTCTAGGTTTTGGGGCAACAGTAAGTGATGCAAACATGAACTCATGCTGCTTGCTGCATTGTGAGTCATGTAGTCCTCTGTCTTTATCCCAGGGGTCTTTGGCTTTCTGCCAGCATCTATGAAACTGGGACAGAATAACTCGTTAGCTTAGAAATAGGGAAAAGTCTCAGACCCTTCATCATTTTTGACAGATTTACTTTGATCCAACAGTTATTTATAGAGAATTTAATGTGCAAGTGACTGCATTCAATGTTGCATGGAGAGTAATACAAAGAGACTATGTGGGCCGCATTCTAAAGGTATTTACTATTAGAGGTAGAGTAGGGAAGTAGTGTAACTTATACTGACAAAAACTAACTAAGTAAATTAAAAAAATGTTAAAAGACCCAAACAATCAAAACCAACCACCATTGTCACCAACAAATTATATTTTGATAGGTGCCAAGCAGGTGGTATGGGGGATAAAGAAGTACCCAGACTAATGAAGTTAACAAAAAGTTCTCAGCTGTTTCTCTAAAGACATGTAGATAATTATGGCTTAGTTTTATGTTACGTGTAGAATTGTGCATGAGGATGAGATTTGAAAAGCATTTAGGAGAGATCAAGAAATGTTTGATGACCAAGAAAAGACATTTAGATGCATCTGTCAGGAGCTTATCAGGACACACACACACACACACACACACACACACACGGATTTATCATGGGGAACTGGCTTACATATTTTGCAGGGGAGAGACCTGCTTTAACAGGCCCTGCAAGGCTGTCTTTGCGCCTAATGCCACAGCCTGAGGTACACAGGGTAGCAGTGAGGAAGGAAAGATCAGTAGCTGGCTGGAATCTCAGGAGTATGAGCCGTCATTTCCCCAAGGGCTGTTTGAAATCTGGGGCATTCTTGTTGCTGACCTTGGTTCTGAAAGCATCCTACACATACTGAGTCCAAATGCTCTTTTTTTTTTTTTTTTTTTTTTTTTTTTTTTGTGATTCCTAGATTTTATTTAAAGATTATACAAAATATCCCAGACACAGGACTTCTAATCCTCGTCCTCCTCCTCCTCGTCGTCCTGGTTGATCTGGAAGTAGCGCAGCTCGTAGCTCTCCTTGCTATTGGCCACCAAGCGCAGCCAGTCGCGGAGGTTATTCTTCTTCAAGTACTTTTTGGTCAGATATTTCAAATACCTTTTGGAAAAAGGCACCTCGGAAGTTACAGTGATCTTGCTTTTGCTCCTTTCAATGGTTACCACCCCTCCACCGAGATTTCCAGCTTTTCCATTCACTTTGATTCTCTCCTGAAGAAACTGCTCCACGGGCGCCATGGCGGCTGCGGAGGCAGAAAAGGAGGTGGGCGGACCCAAATGCTCCTTTTAAGCCACATGGCGAGACCCCAGATGAACAGTGATACAAAATGGCTGCTACCTTCCCTCCACCCTCCAAAAGTCGTTAGCATTTCTCATGTGGCTTACCTTAACAGGAAGCATAGAGGAAAGGGAATTCTGAGTAGTATAGTCTAGCCTGGTCAACACAGTATAAAGTCACCAAGACCTTAATATAGAGATACTGGAGTGCCTTTAAAGATTTTTATTATTATTTTCTCTTTAAAATAAATACTCCAGAAACTATCATCAATTTTTAGATCATGCAAAAAGACACAAACTAATTTGAAAACAGAAAAGTTGAATTCTAAAGAGCAGCTAATTGTTTTGAAAATATTTACTATTCTGGGGCACCTGGGTGGCTCAGTGGGTTGGGTCCTGGGATGGAGCCCCACATTGTGTTTTCCGCTCGGCAGTGAGCCTGCTTCCCCCCACCCCCGCCTGCCTCTCTACCTACTTGTGATCTCTCTCTCTTTTTTTTTTTTTTTTACAATTTTACTATTTTTTTTTAGTATTCTGTCATTAACAGTTTACAAAATATGGACTCTACAAATTATCATCTTCTCCCCATATTACTTACCAGAAAAAGTATGTTTTTCTTTAATATATATTAAATACATATGCAATGAATCAATCTACAAGAAAATACAGTGCAGTGGCTTAGCACTTAATTATAAAGGCAATTCTCTAAAAGGTAAAGAAACACAAAAATGTCAAAAGCCTTCAGAAGTTGATTTTTATTTTAGTCTATTTTAGATGATAGAGACTTTTTTTGTGCTTCAAAAAATGGAGTGTGAAGACAGTGCCACAAGTTTTACTGTATTTAATTCAGCTTTCCCTAAGCCTAAAATGGAGAAGGCATTAATAAATACTGAACTTCCTGTCTCAGATCTGCCTGGAACAGATTTTAATAAATTACATTTTATGCTACAATCCAAGAATTGAGCTGCCACTGTTATGATTAATAGAGCAGCATTCTTATAAAAGAACAACAGTTCTAAAAGAAAAGAACTCTGTTATATAGTGTTATCACATCAGTATTAAAAGGAGGTGCAATAATGTTGCAGTACAATAACTGAAATGGGAAACATAAATTTTTTATAATGAAATAATAAATTATTAAGTTATTCATTCAACTCTGTATTAGATTTTAAAGTATAATAGTAATAATTGCCACCAAAATTTGAGAAAACGCTGTAAAAAAATGGAGTGGAATCAGTATTAGGTTGATTTGAGAGAATATTTACAAAAATGCATTGGAGCGGTGCCTGGGTGGCTCAGCGTTAAGCATCTGATTTCAGCTCAAGTCATGATCTCAGGGTCCTGGGATCGAGCCCCACATCGGACTCCACGTGCTTGTCTGTCTTCCTCTCCCTCTGCCCACCACTCCCCACCTTCTGCTCCTTGTGCATGCATACTTGCACTCTCTCTCTCTCCAATAAATAAATAAAATCTTTTTAAAAATAACAAAATAAAAATGCGTTTGAATAACAAGTTTCTAAAGTAAAGTTAACTCTGAAGTCCCAAACAAAGGGATGCCAAAAACCATCAAAGATGGCCAATAATCTAAAAATTCCTAATGAATATCTTTGGCAACATTTAAACACAGTTATTCTTAATTTAATTTCCATTTTTAAAATAATCCAATTATTACTGAAATGATACTCAAATTTTTGCAAATCAAAACTGACTTTCCCATTTAGTGGGAGTGAAAATATATTTGCTTAATAGCAGATCTAAAATTCTTTATTGAATAAGAACTGTGTTTTAAAATTACATTGAAGGAAAGAAGATTAGACCTTTAGTTTTTAGCTCATAGACTGCATGAGCCAAGGAGGAGGGAAAATTTGTTAATGCATTACAAATGCGCAGAAACTGGAAGCAGGGAGAGCAGAGAAAAGGGAGGAGGAAGGAGGGGAATAAGAGAGAGAGAAAGTATTGCAGTGGTCCACCGAAGCCTGAGATGCAGAAATGGCTGAGGAAGTTTTAGCTAGATACTCAACATTGATTCTGAGGTGGTTTAACTGTAAAGAGAAAATCTTCTCATCTTCCTTCGTCTTCTGGAAAGTCTATTACTCACACTCTCCTCTAAAAACAGGCGAAACGAGGAGTGAGTCATTCTTGATTCTTGCCTTTGTCTCATTTGCCGTCTTCATGTCCTGTCAACTCTTCTCTTAAGTAGTAGCTTTCAAATTTCAGCATGCATCGGAGTTGCCTAGGTGTCTTTTTAAAAACAGGATGCTGAAACTCGCTCCCAGAGTTTTCAGATTCAGTAAATTTAGAGTGTGGCCTGCTGCTGCAGATGGGGGGCGGGGGGTGACGTTTGAGAATAACTGCTCTAAAGCATAGTCAGAATAGCTGGATACCATTACTTGCCTTGCTACCACCCTCACTCAGGCTACCGTCATCACGCTATTGAACAACAGCTTCCTCAATCATCGGTCGACTCTTCCCCTTGCCCCTGTCCCTACACATCCCTGCTCTACTCAGGACCCTGAATAAGATTTCAAAGAATATAAATCAGATTGGGTTAACAGAATTTCCTCAAAAGGCCCCCTCTGGTCACTTTATGCAAAGTCAAATGGACTCCTGTTCCCCACAGCCCATCCCTCAAATATTTTATTTGTAAAATAAAGTATTTATTTTACACTACTTTATTCTTTAAGAACATGTACGGCTATTTCATGTTTTCTTATTTAATACATATTGTCTATCTCACTCATATCTCTGTTCCTACATACTGTAGATTTCACTAATACTTGTTGAAAGTATAAAGAAAACGCTCTGTATGTGGCATGGGGCAGAGGCATACAGCCTTTTTGTAGGAAATTATAGAAAAAAGTAAAACCCTACATTTAGATTAACGTGGTAGGAGAGAAATGATATGGATGAGATGATAAAACAATCCCTAAACTGACTTAATTTATTGGAAAAGGAACTCAGAGGCAAAGGTTATGACAATGATATTTCTCTTCCCCTATCCCTGAGAATTTTAATGTCTCTTGAGGTTTGGACTTTCCAGAGATGACTGAATGGATATTAAATGAGCCTTCTGAGTGCTGAAGGGAATAGCCCAGCTTTGGAAACTGATTGTATATAATTAAACCTGTCCTTCCTTTGACAACTTCCCCTGTTCAGATAAAATGGTATTAGTAAGTAACTGATAACTACAAGGAAATGTACATTTGCACTTGACTATGTATTTTAGAATTTGGCATGTCAAATAAGTCTTCATAATCTGATTTCATTCTTAGTATCATAGTGTCTCAGTCTGGTTTCTGTATTGTGAAAATTATTTGTCCATATATGAACACACAGATATGTGCATATACCCTACCCATACACACTCCCCACTTCATATCTTAATCCAACTATATTTGACATTACAAATAAACTGAGGCATCTGTACGTGAATTATGTCAAAGAGGACAATAATATAAGCTGAATTTTATTTTTCCCCAATAGAACTATTCATTTCAATTATCATTACATTTTGAGAGCTTTATATGTGAATCCGGCTTTTTAAATATTTTTGCTTAAGTCATCTAGTTATTTTGGAATTTTCCATAGAAGTTCACATCAACAGAATTTCTATTTTATTTATATGCTTGCCCATAGTACAGCTCTGTCATTTCTGTCCTCTCTGTGCTTCAGTTTCCTCATCCATAAATGGGGATACTATTACCACCTATGTCTAAAGGTTGCTTTGATGAGCTAATTAATCATAACATACAAAAGTACCTGACTCATGGTAAATTCTCAATACATGTTAACTTCATTATTAGTTGAAATTGTGATCATTATTATTACTAACTTGGATGCTTCCTTGAATTAGCTTGTTTACTGCCAACCAGAAACCTTCATTGGCAAAGGGAGTAAAAGGATGAATAAGTGTCAAAAGTGAAGGGAATCAATGACAATGATGGTGCCACAAGTTGAAATCATTAACCAGTAGGTAGAAGCTTATTTGACGAGAACACGGGCGTTGTGAATGTAGGCCACGTAGCTCAGGCAGCAAATGGTTTTGGAAAAATGGAGTTGTCTGGCACCCAATCCCTGAATGTGGAGACTGGGAAATGAAACAGATGTACAATTTATTGAGCACCTGTTATATGCTAGATAATCACATTCCTGTTGTCTTATTTCAGTGTTGTATTTCTGTATTTCTGTTGTATTTCTGTATTTCAGTGTTGAATTTAAAGGAAAAGACACACAGACATCAGGTAACATATAGAATATTATAGAATTTTAAGTCATAGAGTCAGAATTCAATCTTAATTTTATCTAAATCCAAAGCTAATGACCTCTTCTCTCCTATGCTTCCCCCTACCCCCATGGAAATAAGGAATGGATTTGCAGGAATTTGTGCTATTCCTAGAGACAAGGGTAACATGATGGGGACATAAGCGGCTAGGACCTTCAGGGGATAGAGTGAAAAGAGAGTGTACTGGGGGCAAAAGCAAAGAATCCCTTAATTTTAAAAATCAACACTATAGACCTGACACCATTCCCAAAGAAGAATAACCTTGGTTCCTCTCTAAGCTAAAAATTCTCAAGCTCAGCTAAGCTGAGACTGAAAAATCACAGTTGTGTGTGCGACAAACTAAAGCTACTAGAGGGAGACAACATCCGGTCTAAAATGTGTCTCCAAAATAATCCTGTCCCCCCAGTGGACTTGCTAAGTAAGTGCACATTGCTGACCACCCTTCAACCCCAGAGTTTCTGATTCATTAAGTCACAGGTGAAAACAGAAAATTTATATCTCTAAGAGGTTCTTAGGTAATGCTGATGCTGCTGGCTAAGGCCATATTTTAGAACTGCTACTATAGACTAAGTCATTTTATATCAACGCAGACTAAACCATTACATTTTATAAACTGAGGCCCAGAGGAGACGGCCTAAAGCTCCACAGCAAATGACCTTGGAAGGGTAAGAAAAGGAGGAAAGACAACTGATATTTGTCAAAAGAAATGATAAGGAGTCAATCTTCTAACAGCATCGTTGTGACCTTGCTCAAGTTCAGGGTCATAGCCACAATGATGTCCAACCACTTCTGGACTAAGTAGACCATCAGGAAAAGGAATCAACATAATGTGTTTGATGTCACTTTTCTCACAAATTATGTTAACTCCTCTTTTGAACTTTATTCCAACAAATTCTATCAGTCCGTTTTAAAGTTGTAATGAAAATAGATGATGGGGCACCTGAGTGGCTCAGTTGATTAGACAACTGCCTTCGGCTCAGGTCATGATCCTGGAGTCCCGGGATGGAGTCCCACATCAGGCTCCCAGCTCCATGGGGAGTCTGCTTCTCCCTCTGACCTTTTCCTCGCTCATGTTCTCTCTCACTGTCTCTCTCTCAAATAAATAAATAAAATCTTTAAAAAAAATTAAAAAAAAAAAAAGAAAATAGATGAAACATTTTGTCTAGTTAGTCTTTGATTGCTGAAATGCATTGGAAAAAACTGGGCTATTTAAATCATGGAATAAATGCTATGTTCTCAATGGAAAATTGATTTTATTCCCCAAGCCAAAGTATTAGATATAGTTGCTGTCCTGAAAATTATCTTGATGCTAAGCTGGAGCTTGGAGGAAAAGATAACTATCTGCCAGAGATAATGAAGATAGGAAGAACACGAAGTATTATACGCTATCAAATTCTGGGTTGTTATTGTCATTTGTGATGTTTTTTATACATTGTTCATATGAAAAAAATATTTATGTGCTCTGAATTTGCTGAAAGTTTATGCTGCTAATTATGACCTTGGGGACATTATCACCTGTTGTTCAATCAAATATTGATTGATACACCCAGTAAAATCCTGTATCTGTGATAGTTTAACAACATGTTAATTCCAAGAGTCTACTATTCTAATTAATTTTCTATGTGACTAATCTAATTAATTTTCTATGTCACATTTAAGTCACAAACTTAAATGTGACTCTCATTTGATGAATAGAATAACTTAAGTTAAATCGTCATATTGATATGTTTTAAGAATGAATGTGCACAATAATGTTGTTAGTAAATTTAGTAAAATTCATTTCCTTAGAGCAGTGAGACTACATTCAGTACTTTCTTGTTTAGAGTAAAACAGACTCTCTCTGAGCTCCTAGAGAGTACCCCTCAGGTCCTAGCTCCATGGACTTCTCACAATATGGCATCTTATTTCTACAAAAGCAGCAGGATAGTCTGTCTTGTGCTTTGAATCTTTTTCTTCAGAAAGAACCCAACACATTTTAAGGGCTCATCTGATTTGCTAGGCCCACCCAGAATAATATTACTTTTAATTAACTCAAAGTCAACTAATTTGGGACTTAATTATATCTTCAAAATTCCTCAGTTTTAACATGGTATAATCTAACCATGAGAGTGAAATTTATAGCATTCATAGTCCCTCTTAGTACTCAAGGGGAAGAGATTATACAGTGTGTATAGTGTCAGAGGAAGGGAATTTTGATGTTACCTTAGAATTCTCCCTACCATGGGCGACTATATATATATATATTTATTTTATATTCTTTTCTAATTATAAAATATTATATGCTGATTATTAAAAAACAGGAAGTAAAAATAATTAAAGGGGCATCTGGGTGGCTCAGTCTATTAAGTGTCTGCCTTCGGCTCAGGTCATGATCCCAGGGTCCTGGGATGGAGCCCCATGTCAGGCTCCCTTCTCAGCGGGGAGTTGGCTTCTCCCTCTCCTTCTGCTCCTCCTCCTGATTGTTCTGTCTCTCTGTCTGTCTGTCTGTCTCTCTCTCTCAATAAATAACAATCTTTTTTTTAAAAAGAAAATAATTTTAAAATAAACATTTTTAAGTTCACTACCTATAGGTAATCATTATTAAGATTTTTGTGGGGTTTTTTTGTATATGTATATATAAAGGTTTTTAACTATTAAACCCTATCATATATACATGCTTGTATCTTATTTTTTCACATATTAGAGTATTTTACGTTAGAATATTTTCCATACTATTTATAATATTCTTAGTGTTTTCAATGACTAAATAAAATTGATCATATGGATATCATCATCATTTATTTAACCAATCCATTAGGTTCATTTCCATTATTTTTATATTTGCATGATCCTTGCAGTGGGTAACTCATAGTCTTTGTTTGCATGTTTGTTTTATTCAGATAAAGTCTGTAGTAGAAGGTATTGATAGACACAGTGTTTCATGCCTACCTATATCTATGCCTTTTGATAGTTGTCTCTTCCACATTTCTGGAACTGGTCATTTGACTACTTTGGACAATGGAACAATAGCAAACTTGATGTAAGTGGAGTATTACACTAGCCCTTGCACAATCCAGCTTCCTTTCATAGGACTTTGCCATTGCCATGCAAATGTTCCCAGGATAGCATACGGAATAAAGTATAATCCTATGAAGGAGAACTGAGTGACCTCATAAAGGTTATCTAAGACCAGGTAGTCTCCAGGCTACCACCAGGTGACTGATCACGCATGAGTAAGCCCAGTTGAAATTAGCTGAACCTGGTCTAAATCAGAAAAATCATCTAGCTGACCTGTGGACTCATGAGAAATAAAAAATGATTGTTATTTTATTTTTTAAAGATTTTTCTTTTAATTCATTTGAGAATGAAAGAGAGCACAAGGAGGGGCAAGGGCAGAGGGAGAAGCAGACTCCCCACTAAGCAGGGAGCCCAACACGGGGCTCCATCCCAGGATCCAGGGATCATGATATGAGCAGAAGGCAGATGCTTAATCAACTGAGCCCACTTAGGGGCCCCAGTTGTTATTTAAACAACTAAATATTTTGGGTTGTTTGTTACCAAAAATGCTAATTTACACATCTACTTTACAAATCTAGAAATAAACTATAAAGGATAAATTTAGAAATATCCAAAATTTACCAGCCAAAGATTAATTGTTTGACTAAAGTAACATTTAAAGACTTGCTGGGGGGGGGCGCCTGGGTGGCTCAGTGGGTTAAAGCCTCTACCTTCGGCTCAGGTCATGATCTCAGCGTCAGGGATCGAGCCCCACAACAGGCTCTCTGTTTGGCAGGGAGCTTGCTTCCCCATCACTCTCTGCCTGCCTCTCTCTGCCTAGTTGTGATCTCTGTCTATCAAATAATAAAATCTTAAAAAAAAAAAAAAAAGACTTGCTGGAATAAAGCGAGATGAAAATTGCTTTCATAGAGAAAAAGGATCAGGCTCATTTGTAAAGACATGAAGAATATCACTGAAAAGAAAGATAATCCAGAACACTGGCTTGAGACATATAAACAACCTAAAGATAGGAAATGTGCTTCCCATTGTGACTTTCAGAATGTTTCTCCCTGACATGACAAGGTTCATGAACACTTTTCTATAAGTTACCACTGGGACAACTTCCAACAAATATGACATTTTGTTAAAAACTTGTGAGGAAATACAGCCTTCATTGCTCAGTGGCATGCATAACATCCCAGACGACTAAGCTACACACAAACATGAGCATTACCCTGGCTTCATCCCATTTAATTCAGTGAGGCAAAAAGTTGGCTGCATTTAGTAGTTAGCAGAAATTATTAACTACAAACACTTTTTCCCTTCTTTATATTTTTGACATTCTTCAGGAACAAAATCCTACAGAGTCGCTCAGAGGAGTAGAGCCAACAGAATTAAAATATTCACAAATTTCATGTCAAGGGATTGGGTCTTATCCTTGGTAGAGAAGTGTATTCTCAAGATGCTGGCCAGCCACTAAAACATACTTATTTCAGGGATAATAGCATAGGACACCAATCAACCAGGTACAGAAGGGAGACTCATTCCCTAAAGTAAATTGTTTATCAGTATCTATTTGAGTCTGTATATGAAAAATCAACTGAAACCTAGAAAGATGAGAAATACAGTAAACTAATTGAGTTGTCATACCACCCCAGGATTTACTATTAGAAATATATGACAGGAATGGAATTAAAAACAAAGTAGGAGAGGGAATTACATATTTCATCATCATTAAGAGACCTCATTCAGTTCCAAGAGTTCCATATTTTTCTCTTGAAGAAGAGAGTTTCTTTTAATAATTTTTTTTAAAGCGGAGGCAATGTAAGCTTGCCAAAGGGGGAGAAATACAAAGACAGTTAATTCACTATCTTCTTTTCCATGCATTATGCCAAAAATATAAAAAGTAAAGGCACTTAAGCATTCGACTTAGATACGTTGGAATTGACAACAGTCTGCATCATATTGCAATGAGCATTAATTAAAATCATACAAATAATTTACTAGATGATTTATTTTATAATTTGTTTTGTTTACATTTTCTATTTCACTTCCACATATTTTTCCTTCATAAACATATTTAATCTAAAATAATGACTCAAGTATTAAATTATTTAAAACGTTGAGGCATTTTGTGAACACGGCATTCTTTAAAAATCTACATGTTAGAATTATAGCTGGAAAGAAAGTAAAATATGCAAGAAAGAATACTTCAGTAGATTAAAGATGACCACAAATTTTTTGCCACTCATCCCATTAAAAAGCAGTAGATCACTGAAACAAATGCAGTCACAAAGCTTGGATATAAGTTTAGCTCAAGATAATTGTTCTTCTGGACGTCAATTCGTATTTTCAAATTATGGTTATTTGAAGAGAATGATAACGGAAGAAAAGTTAACATAGATGAAATTACAGAAACAGAGAGTCCTCATGGTATGCTACTGCATTTCTCCATATGTCAGCAGAAGGGGAGGAGCAGGGGAGTCAGGGAAACTCTTTCACCAGGATAAACTCAACAGTAAACATGGATTCTCAGAAGGCTTCACAATTTTTTTTCTTTCTTATATCCTTCTATGCATTTAAAATGCTGGTCCATCTCCCATTTGATGGATTACTCAAATTAGATATTTTAATATTCATACAGTCAACATATACCATATTAGTCATTACAAGTATCTTAATTATAATCATTCAGTCCATTTCTTTCCCCAGAGTGGCTTCTGAAGAACACCAGTCCTTTAAGATACACACTGGGTGTTATATGCAATTATATGCAACTGATGAATTATTGAACACTACATCTGAAACTAATGATGTACTATACATTGGCTAATTTAATTAAAAAATCAGATATGCACACATAAAAACACAAAGAATTGGGGCACAAATAAATATGAGACCCCTTTAAAGTATAATCTTCTTCTTGGGAGATCATGACACATATTAACATATTGGACAATCAAGAATTCCATTATTAAAGAAAACAAACGTAACTGACCATATAACTAACCAATTACCACTCCACAAAACTAGTGATCTGTGGGCAAACTAAAGAAAGGCTACATGTAATGTTAGTTTTAGAAACTATAAACAAAATCCAAATAAAGGGGAAAAAAGCAATTGGAAATGAGAGTATCCAATAGGGCCAGAAACATATATAAGTAAATGACTAGAAAGCTTCCCATGTCTTTAAAAAGTAGAAACAGAAATACTCTCCTAATCCAGGTAAAGGGACCCTGCTGACTATTTTTTGAGAACTACTTGAGCCTTTAGAAGTTGATTTGGGAGCAGGGAAATGAAAGAGAAAGTCACATTTTAGTGTTTTACCATTCGCTTCTTTATGTGTAATCTTGAGCAAATTAAGCCTCAGTTAAATTAAGCCCCTGCCTCAGTTTCCCCCTCTGTAAAATGGCAACAGTATCAAAGCCACAGGATTCTGAGGATTAAATTAGTTAACAGATCTGATGGGTTTCCTACAAAAGGAAGCATTTACTATTGTTACATTTGCTATTATTTTAATATTGATTATTTCTCTTTTAATTCATTGGCATACTTTGCAAATTGGTTGACTTTCAAGTTTTACTCTAGAACAAGTGTTTTAAATGAGGGATTCTTGAATTCATATCTGAATAACAGAAAGAAACAAATGTTAAATTTATACTTGGGTGCATAGACAGAGGACCTCTTCAAGGGCAGCAATAATGTTTTCACACCACTATATCCTCCAAATTAGCAAAATCTTAGAAATAAGAACCCCCCTCCCAAAAAAAAGTGTTGAACAAACTGATTAACAGAGTTAGGAAGATAATTGATCTACAGAACAATCCACATACAAACCTATTAGTAACTACAATATGTTAGGACATTCCTGTCAATTTCTTTATAATAAAAGAATGTATTTAAATCACTTACAAAAATAAAATATATGCAAAGTCCTCAATTTAACTAAATAGTCTATGATCCTAAACTTTATCAACCTCTAAATGGCTAAATTGCATTCAAATGGTACCGCATGGAGCTAACCCAATTAAATGAAGCATTTCACATTATCTCTTAAAATGAGCTGTGTATGTGTTGTGATCTGATAAATTGGAACTTTGACCTGAAAGACCTCCCACAAAGTGCCTAACATTTTCAGCTAACTTACCATTCCAAACAAACCAAATGAAATGTACATGGATTTACTTGTGATGAAGAATTAGACAACAACTAACATATCACCACTGTTACCTATAAAGACTCTGGCTATTATTTTGGAAAGAAAAGAGTGAAGTCTAGAGTACTATTAGGCCAGCTGAATGCTGGGAGTAGTATTGTAATGTCAAGCCTAGAAAAAGAGGTCCACTCAGTCATTTGATGTCAGGGATGGATAAGACAGGGTAGGTAGCAAAAATTCAATAAACAATAAGCAGGACCTGAGGGCTCTACAAGATAAGAGAGATGTCTGGGCAGTTGCCAAGAGATGACACTTTCAGAAAAATATCAGATGTACAGAGGTAGGTATTATTGCTCTTGTGATTCCCAATTTTACAGATAAGGAAACAGACACTCAGTAAAGTAAAACGGACTGATTGAATGACAGAAACAAAGATTAAAAACTTGAATTCAGGTCTAATTCCACATGTGATGCTATTTCTGGCCATCAAGCCAAGATGCACTACTATTATTCGTATAAAAAGAAGCATTTGGGTATAATATTGAATTTCTTTTTTTATTTTGGGATGAGAAGTCATAGCTTGCAAATGTGGAATTTCTCTAGTGTAAATATTCTAGTTGAAGAGGAAAAAAAAAAGAATTTTCAAAAGAAATCATGTTTTAACTCTGTACATGGATGTATCTGTTGAAAAACACTGAATATTTTAGAAAATTATGAGGCTGGCTATTTGACATTTGAAGGAGACAAAGGGATTCAGCCAGAGATAATACCTATACAGTGCATGACCTATATAAAATATCCATAACACCAAGAGACAAGCTCAAAGAGGCAACAAAAGAATGGAGAAGTCAGAGAAGCCAGACTAACTGTGGGAGTGAAAATAAATCTTTCTTTAAACCCAGTGAGAGAGAAGAATCCTAATGGAAAAAGGATATTGCTTATGAAATGAATGTGGCCATAGAACACGCCAGAGAACAAAATCTCGGGTTAACAAGTAAGAGTCACACATTTCAAGATTTTAGATATTAGCTGTGACTACAGGCATATTCCAATTACTGTATAAAGGTATTGCATCTTACAGAATTTTGTATAAACAGACCCCAGGTAATATTTTCCAAAGGCACTGCCAGGGTATTTGTTGAAAGGAAGCTACAGCCTAGGTGTGATAAAAGGGTCATTCTGGCTTTTGTGCGCAGCCAAGGCTTGAGGGCATGGCGCGAAGGGGTCAGATTTAAGGATAGAAAAATTTTAAATTGAGGTTACAATGACTAAAAGCCAGGGACATGTCTTGAGCACAAAGTACTGTAAACTAGAGTCACTGAAAATCTCAATAATTTCTAAGAAGAAAATGGCGGGAGACAAAAGTAGGGAAAAGAAGGTTACTTAACTTGTAAAACATAAACAATACTCTATAAGAAATTCTGCATATATTGCTAACACTGACCAGAAAAAGTCCTGTGGAGATATGGTAATGATAATAACTGAGCAAAATAAATGAATGCATACATCACAGTCCAGGGGATTTTCATTTATTTTTTGGGATGCCGGAGAGCCTGCCCCTTGTCAGCTGCAAGACCTAAGATATGCCTGCAACTTCCAGTCAGGGAAGAGAATGAAGCTAATTACTCCCCCCGGTTGCAAACTTGGAGCCAGCACAGAACCGTCACTTTTCATGAGGCTTTCCTGGACTTTCCTGAACACTTTATCTCCATCTTCTTTTGGCACTTAAACCACAGACTTTTTAGCATAGCATAAAGAGACAAAACGTAACTGCCTAAGAAGACCGAATTACACATCCCAGGGATCAGTCAACTGTGGCATAGGGACTCTATCTGGCTCACTCACTACCTGTGTTTATATAGTTTGCAAGCTAAGAATAGTTTTTTAAAATGTTTTTTCTTTGAATTCAAAAATACATTTCTCAGTGCCCATCAAGGTAAATGTACTCTTAATCCCCTTGTTCTATTTCACCCATTCTCCCCACCCACCTCTCCTTCTGAAAATCACCAGCCTATTCTCTGTATTTCTCTTTATTTGGTTTTTTTTTTTTTGTTGTTGTTGTTGTTTTTTCCCCCCCTTTGGTTCCTCGTATGAGTGAAACCATAGTATCTGTCTGTCTCTGTTCGACTTATTTCACCTAGCATTATACCCTCTGGGCCCATCTACATTGTCATATTGTTGCAAATAGCAAGATTTCTTATTTTTTTTTAATGGCCAAGTAATATTCTATTGTATTTATCCACTCATCTGTAGAAGGATAATGGGTTGTTTCCATGTCTTCGCTATTGTAAATAATGTTGCAATAAACATAGGGGTGCAAGTATCTTTTTAAATCAGTGTTTTTGTTTTCTTTGGGTAAATAACCAGTACTGGAACTACTGGATCATGTGATTACTCTACTTTAATTTTCTTGAGGAACCTCCATACTGTTTACCACAGTGACTGCACCAATTTGCATGCCCACCAATAGTGCAGGAAGGTTCCTTTTTTTCCACATTCTTGCAAACACTTCTTATTTACTGTGTGTGTTTTTTATTGTGTTTTTTATTTTAGCCACTCTGACAGGTGTAAAGTAATATCTCGTTGTGGTTTCAATTTGCATTTTCCTGATGATTTGTGATGTTGAGCAGCTTTTCATTTTTCTGTTGGCAACCTCTAGGTCTTCTTTGGAAAAATGTCGGTTTACGTCCTCTATCCATCTTTTAATGAGATTATTTGGTTTTCTTTGTGTTGCATTGTTTAAGTTGTTTATATATTTTGGATATTATCCCCTTCTTAGATATATCCTTTGTAAATATCTTCTCCCATTTAGTAGGTTGTCTGTTTACTGATGATTTCCTTCACTGTGCAAGTTTTTTATTTTGGTACAGTCCCAGTCATTTATTTTTGGTTTTGTTTCTCTTGCCAGAGGACACACACCTAGAAAAATGTTTCTACAACCGATGTCAAAGAAATTACTGCCTATGTTTTCTTCTAGGAATTGTATGCTTTCAGGCCTCACATTTAGGTCTTTAATCCACTTTGAG
The DNA here is from genome assembly GCF_020171115.1 of Neogale vison. Taxonomy (NCBI): domain Eukaryota; kingdom Metazoa; phylum Chordata; class Mammalia; order Carnivora; family Mustelidae; genus Neogale; species Neogale vison. The sequence continues at coordinate 32,259,585 of NC_058102.1, read as the reverse complement.
TTTATTTTTGTTTATGGTATAAGATAGTGGTCCAGTTCATTGTTTTGTGTGTAGTTTTCCCAACACCACTTGTTGAAGAAACTGTATTTCTCCTATTACATATTCTTGCCTCCTTTATTGTAGATTAATTAAATCTAATAGTGTGGGTTTACTTCTGGCCTCTATTCTGTTCTATTGATTTATGTGTCTATTTTGTGCCAGTACCGTACTGTTTTGATCACTAAAGCTTTGTGGTATATCTTGATAACTCCAGTTTTGCTCTCTTTTGAGCTTGCTTTGGCTATTTGGGGTCTTTTGTGATTCTGTACAAATTTTAGGATTATTTGCTCTAGTTCTGTGAAAAATGTTGTTCATAATAGTAGTTTTCACATTATTTATTGTCTGAAAAATTTATCAAAGGAAGAATCATAGTTTGTGACATGAAAATTAAATGAACTTCATACTGCATGTCATAAATAAAAGTTCACTATTTACTTGCTTAAATCTGATAAGGATGCATTACCTTAATGAATAAGCACAACACACCCATGTGTAAATACTATCACCATTTTCATTTTAAAGATGATAAAGCAATAACATTTTGAGGTCCAATGGACTGACATGGAAACTGAACCCAAATAGCACATACTTATTTTAAAAAAGTATTTTCAGAACAAGATATTTTTAACTTGGCACACAATATATAGTGAAGAAATATTAGTCAATTTGAAACCTGAAAATGTGCTAAGGAAATGAACGGGGGAGTACAGAATATGGAACTGAGAGAACAGGAAGTATAGTTTGCGTACGTGAAAAAAGAGAGAAAACCATTTAGGTTGTGAATGGGTGGGTGGCGGTGGGGTGAGCTAAAGAGCCAAACTTATAATGGGTGTGATCTGACTCTAATAATGACTCACATCATAATAGTTTCTACTTTAATTAACTGAGAAATCAAAGGAGTAAATCTGTATATATAACATAAGAATAGAATATTGTCCTCTCAGGTAAACAAAATTGCATTTGCTAAATTTCTGTTTCAGAGTTTTTTATTTTCCCCCAGAGGGGACAGTATCCTTTTTCACTATTCCCCTTCAGAAATTATACAGACAATAAAAACAACACAAGACAAATTAACTTTGCCTTTTCCTCTACTATATTTAAAATAAAGAATATAAAAGTAGATAATAAGTGGCACATTGGCATCATTAAAATCAGCAGCAGGAGCTGCAAAATGAATTTGTGCAATCATGAGGTTGCTCAAGGTGTTAGAGAGCCAGGGCATCTTTAAAACAAAGCATCTACTTCTCAACTGAGAATGAAGCCCGTGTGCTCAACCTAGCTCAGCCTTCTTCATATTAAAAACAAAACCCATAGAGCCATTTTCTACTTCAAGTCTTTATCTCATTAAAATTTACACTTCAAGGGACAAGGTGAAGAGAAAGGCAGTTATGATAATTACATCCTCTCACCCATGGTGTATTACCTTCTTTATATTTCAGTGGGCAATCTAATTCCATGATCTAAAAAAATTTACTACCGCCGAAGTGAGAGACAAGATGATATTCCTACGTGTAAGGTATTCACAATTGTGGGAGGCAGTGCCTGTTGAAAACAGAGGCAATGGGAGTAACTACCTGTTGGTGTGATTTCAAGTACATAGCAGCACTGAAATCATCATGTACCGATATGCCATGTACCCATAAACTGCCAGAACCATTCTACTCATTGCATGCCATAGTAATGTTACATTTCTACATTAACACGAGTTGCCCCATAGCTATTTATTTGTATTTATCTCTGTTTCTTCAGTTAGATTATGACTTCCTTGAGAGTAGGAAATAGAATATAAAGTGCTTCCCAAAGATTATTTTAGTTAATCCTCACATCATCATAGGACTTAAGGGTCAGCGATCCCATTTTGTTAAGACATAAGAAAACTAAGACTCAGAGAGGTTAAGAGACTTTCACATGGTGACACAGATAATAAAAGGCGGAGCCAGAATCGATATCCAGAGTTGACTCCGAAGACCTCAAGTATTTTGGGGGGATGACATATGTATGTATGTGTATGTATATGATATATGTAGGTATATGTATGTACATTTGATGATATATGTATGTGCATGATATATGCATGTATATGTATGTGTGTATATATACAGACATGAGTGTTTGTATATATATACATATATATATATATATATATATATATATATACCTCTCCCACACAAATCCATCCAAGCCCATCATAATGCTTTGTACATTGTGATTTCTTCTAGTTGTATAGTTGAAATGATCTATTATTGACTGATTTCCATTACTCATGCTTTAGAATGAATAAAACTTAAACCCCTTTTTTCTACAGACTGAGATCTTAAGAAAATCAAGAGAGGAGAGTATAAACAAGTATAAATAAGCTTCAACTACTGTGTAATTCCCCACAAAGGCTAAGACAATGTGGCAGTATTTTGAGAGTATTATGCTGAGTGAGATATTGTGTACTCTTATTAAAATATTACTATATGTAGAACTCTGGGATTTGTGACAGTCTCAAAGATTAAGATTATTTAAAAGTTTATTTTTAAGGAATATTCTATTCTCTTTAAGTCATATAGTCATGACTGATAGGCCATATGTAAGAAAAAAAACAGATGTGGTTTCGGTTTCTTTGACGATATAATAACTTTTTGGCAATATGATATAATAGCTTTTATTATAATCTTGTTCTCTGGTTGCTGATTTTAATTGGTCCACTTTTCTTCCAGTTTTATTGAGAAATACAGACATCATTGTGTAAGTTTAAGGTGTACAGGATGATGGTTTGATTTACATGTTGTGAAATGATTACAATAGTTTCAGCAGACATCTACTTTCCATATAATTACAACAAAATGAAAAGAAAGAAGAAAAAGGAGAAAAAACATTTTTCTTTGTCATGAGAACTTCTAGGATTTAGTCGGTTAACAAGTTTCCTACATTTTACATATCAGCATTACCTGTAGTCATCATGTTGTATGTTACATCCCTAAAACTAATTTATCTTATTACCAGAAGTTTGGACCTTTGGATCAACTCCTCCAATCCCTGCTCCCCCTACCTTCTTCCTCTAGTAACTCCAAGACTGATCTCTTTCTCTCCGAATGTTTGTTTCTTCATTTTAGATACCACATGTAAGTGAGATATGTCTTTCTCTGACTTATTTCACAGCATAATGTCTTCAAGACCCACCCATGTTGTCACAAATGGTAAGATTTCCTCATTTTTGTGGCTAAATAATATCCCATTGTACATATTGACCACAACTTCTTCATCTGTTCATCCACTGATGGACACTTAGGTCGTTACCATGTCTTGTTTATTACAAATAATGGTGCCATAAACATGGGGGTGCAGATACCTTCTCAAGTTTGTGTTTTTATTTCCTTTGGATATATTCCCACACTGGAATTATTAGATTCTATGATAGTACTATTTTTAGTTTTTGAGGACGTTCCATACTGTTTCCCACAGTAGCTGTATCAATTTACAGTAGCACCAACAGTGCACAAAAGTTCTCTTTTCTCCACATCCACACCAGGCTTTGTTATCACTAACAGGCATGAGGTGATATTTCATTATGATTTTCATCTTCATTTAATTTGTTTTAATTTAGCTTTTCATATATCTTCTTTGGAGAAGTGTCTATTCAGGTTCTTTGCCCATCTTTTAACTGGGTTATTTGTGTGTGTGTTTTGTCAATTGTTTTTGTTTTTGTTTTGTTTGCTATTGAGTTGAATGAATACTTTATATATTAGGGGTATTAACCCCTTATCAGATATATGGTTTGCAGATACTTTTTCTCACATTTTTAAATTTGCCTTCTCTTTGTTGATGGTTTCCTTTGTTGTACAGAAGCTTTTTAGTTGGATATAACCCCACTTGTTAATTTTTTTTTTTTTTAATTTATTTGACAGACAGAGATCACAAATAGGCAGAGAGGCAGGCAGAGAGAGAGGAAGGAAAGCAGGCTCCCTGCTGAGCAGAGAGCCCGATGTGGGGCTCGATCCCAGGACCCTGGGATCATGACCTGAGCCGAAAGCAGAGGCTTTAACCCACTGAGCCACCCAGGCGCCACCACTTGTTAATTTTTATGTTGTTGCCTTTGCTTTACATGTCATATCCAAAAAATCATCCCCAAGACCCATGTCAAGTAATTTTATTCCTATGTTTCTTTCTAGGAGTTTCATGGTTTCAAGTTTTACATTTAAGTCTTTAATCCATTTTGAGTTAATTTTTGTGAGTGGTGTAAAGATATCTATTTACATGTAAATATCCAATTATCCCAACACCATTGGCTGAAGAGTATCTTTTCCCCACTGAGTATTTTTAGCTGCCTTGTAAATATTTGTTGAATTGTGTTTATTTCTGGGTTCTCAATTCTGTCCCGTTCATCTGTCTGTTTTAATGATAACACCATACTGTTCTGATGACTATAGCTTTACAGTATAGCTTGAAATCAGAAAATGTGATGTCCCCTGCTTTGTTCTTCTTTCTTAGGATTATTTTGGCTATTTGGGCTATTATACAACTTTAGTAGGAGTGTTTTTTCTACTTCTGTAAAAAATGCCATTGGAATCTTGACAGAGATTGCATTGAACCTATGGATGGCTTTTGGTAGTATTGACATTATAATAATATTCATTCTTCCAATCCCTGAACACAGGATATTTTTCCATTTATTTGTACCTTCATCAATTTCTTTCATCAATATCTTGTATTTTTCAGAGTAGAGATCTTTCACCTCCTTAATTAAATTTATTTGTAAGTATTTTGTTATTTTTTTTTAAAGATTTTATTTATTTTATTTGACAGATAGAGATCACAAGTAGGCAGAGAGGCAGGCAGAGAGAGAGGGAGGAGGAAGCAGGCTCCCCGCTGAGCAGAGAGCCCGATGCGGGGCTCGATCCCAGGACCCTGGGATCATGACCTGAGCTGAAGGCAGAGGCTTTAACCCACTGAGCCACCCAGGCGCCCCAGTATTTTGTTATTTTTGATGCTATTGTAAATGGTATCTGTCTCTGTATTTCAGAAAATTCATTGTTAGTATATAGAAATGCTATAGATTTTTGTATGCTAATTTTGTATCCTGCAACTTTATTGAATTCATTGATTAGATCTAATAGTTTTTTGGTTGTCTTCAGAATTTTCTATATATAAAATCATGTCATCTGCAAATAAAGACAAATTTTACTTCTTCCTTTCCAATCCTGATAGCTTTTATTTCCTTTTGTTGCTTGACTTCTCTAGCTAGGATTTCTAGCACTATATTGATTAGGAGTGGCAAAAGTGGACACCCTTGTCATATTCCTGATCTTAAAGGAAAAGTTTTCAACCTTTTACCATTGAGTGTGATGTAAACTGTAGGCTTATCAATATGTTGAGATATGTTCTTTGTATTCTTAAATTATTAAGAGTTTTTATCTATTGTATGATAAGTGAGATGTTTGCCCAGGTGCAGATTCTTATCATTGATTAATTGATTTCTAAGAATTTCCTGAAGCAAATACTAAAGTTATTTATTGTTTTACAGTCTTATATTACCTGGTAAATTTTTTTCCTGGCAAAACAGATGTAATGTTGTCACAGGTATTGGCAAAGATGGTCTCAGTTCTCCAGGCAAAAACAACATTGTTCGGCTGCAACAGCTAATTTTCTCAGAGTAATCTATACAAAGCTTCTTCAAGTGAATGGACAGAAGACTGAATAGGGCTCTAGATATTAGGCATTAATTAGATGGTTGCAGACCAGCAGGCTATTTAAATCCATATTCTCCATAGTTCATCTAGTGATAGCAGTGTTTGGTCCATATTTCTCTCATCTATTTATCTTCAACACCACTCACTTCAACAAAGAATTCTATTACTTCTTAAGCTAACTGCTACCTATATAGTAATTAGCCTAAAAAACTTGTTGTAGTCACCTTTAAAATGTATATTGCCTTTTTTTTTTTTTAATTTATTTGAGAGAGAGTGAGAGAGATCTCAGAGTGAGAGGGAGAAGCAGACTCTCTGCTGAGCAGGGAGCCCCATGTGGGACTTTGAGATCATGACCTGAATCAAAGGCAGATGCTTAACCGACTGAGCCACCCAAGGGGCCCTGGAATCTATATTCCTATTAAGTACTTGAGTTCTTTCAAGAGTTGTGTAAACTGCCTAATGTGAATCACTCATTAAAATGGTTAACCCAAGGGTAATCAGACTTCATTTAAATAAATACCTACTGCTATCACTGAGTATTTAAAACTATTTACAGAAAATATGATACTTGCAATTGTATATAAGTAAAGATGCAAGGTGTAAAACATTAAAAAAAATAGGTACTGTGGGGATCCTGCCAATGAATAAATAGAATAGTCAACTATTCATTATGTTATTTTTATAAGAGAATTTAAGAAAATGTCCTCAAACTCTTCAAATTTACTTTCCTTACATGACAGTCATGCAATGTAGGTATTTTCTTCTGATTTCTGATTTTTTTAAATTTTTCAACATTTTTTAAGATTCATATTTTCAAATGTACAAAAAGTTAAAAGAATGCTATGCTCAAAATCCAGATTCAACAATTATCAATACTTTTCCATAGTTGTTATATGTATCTATTTTTCTATCTGCCATCTATCTAAATTCCACCACTTTTGAAGTAATCTTCACATATTGTAACACTGAACACTTAATACTTAACCATGTGTCTATTGCTATTAAAGGAATTCTCAAACATAACTATAAGTTATTATCCCACCTAAAAAATTATTCCTAATTCTGTCATATTCAATACCAAGCTACTTCCAAAGTTTAATGTGGAGATCTGAATCCCATTTTGTAGTAATTGAAATACAGGACTTAAACAAATTCCAATTTAATTATTCACATCAACATTCCAAATCAATTTATACACATTGTACTGCTATAATAGCTACTTTGTCAGTATGAGGACTTGTAAAGGAAGAACTTTTAGAATATTAGATCTTTAAAGAAATTTATCCAAAAAAGTTAAGTCAATGGCACTATTGCATGGTATTATAATTAAAACTTGAACTGTAGTTTGCATTGTTTCACAGACCACAGGATTTTGCAAAGTGTTCATCTGTATACCACTAGACTGTATTCTAAATTCCCATCTCAAAATATTTTGCATATGTCCCATATTATAATTAATCAACATAATTTCTTTCTTGTTTGAAGGAGTTAGACAAATAATAATCATTTTATTTGATATAAGAAGCTTGATTATGTCTGTGCTGACTTATCAATGCCTTAGTTGGTAAAAGTTCATTCTTCTTGCCATCCTCTGCTATTTGCAATGTCACACTAGGTCTCATAGTCCCTCAGGAGAGTATCAATGCTACTGCTTTAACATTTCCAAATCAATCTTTTTTTTTTTTTATATGAACATTCTATGTCAAGAAAAATAGATAACAGATTCTCTTAGTTAATTCACTCCTGAGGTTTTCCTTTACAAGAGTTCCACTGTAAAGGAAGAAGAAGGAGGAGGAGGAGAAAATAAATAACCTTACCAGTATGTACTTGCACAATTTAAAGGAGAATAATTTTAAACTCATTGATTTAAACAGCATACTTTCATTTATAGGCACCTGGTACACTCATAAAAAAAAATTGTATGTAAATCCAGCAACTAATCCCAATTAGTCACCTTGTTATCAAAAACATAGGGTTATTTTCAAATCATGTGTTTAAATAATCTGTGGGTTGAAATGAGTTTGTAAATTTTTATTTATGTAATATGTTTGCAAAACAATGTTGATTTAAAGGAGAAATACAAGAAACATAATCAATTAAGTTGACTTCCTAATAGTAGAATTTCCTTCCTAGTAGTAGAATTTTTTCCATTTATCAGTATTATCCAATTCAGTACCACCAGACTTGAGAAGCAAGTCTAAGCAAATGCAGTTCCGTTTGCAAAGGGGACTCACATCTTTCAAACTCCAACAAAGAGGCCAGTAAAGGAACTGGAACATACTATGCAGATATGAACTGAGACCGTTCCAGTGTTCTAAAGCTTATTGAAAAGTGACGACAGGGGCGCCTGGGTGGCTCAGTGGGTTAAGCATCTGCCTTCAGCTCCCATCATGATCTCAGGGTCCTGGGATGGAGCCCAGGACCAGGATCCCAGCTCAATGGGGAGTCTGCTTCTCCCTCTTCTTCTGCAGTTCCCCCTGCTTGTGCTCTCTCTCACTCTGTCAAATAAATAAATATTTTTTTTTAAAGTATACTTTTAAAAGAAAAGTGAAAGCAACATCTGAAAATATCCATGAGGAAGTCTAGCTTGGAAGAACTGAGCCAAAGGAACAGCAGTAGTGTGGCTGTGGCAAAGGAGCGGGGAGCAGAGCTCTTCAGCTAACAACTTTCTGACTTACTGGATAATGAGAGAGAATGATTTTGCATCAGGTGTGCATCACTTCACCTATTTCATACTCTCAGCCTCAGCATTTTGTTGAAAGATCGCCTAGGAAACTCTGGTTTCCTGCTAAAGAAAAGTAATATGGTCGCAAGCAGCTACTTCACACTTTTTAAAGTATGTTTTGAAATTACATACCCATGAGAATAACAGGGAGCTGAAAGAGCACCTATTTCTATGCTTTACTTCTTTAAGCTATTATATTAAAAACAAACAAGGCTTCTTGTTTTCGGTTTATAATTCCAAAAGGAAATAAACGATTCTGATTTTACCAGCTGTGATATTTGAAAAGATTAGATGAGGCAGAAGTGCTTGAATTTTTTTTTTCTAGCACGTTAGCTAGAATAGGGATTATCTACATGTAGCGCGTGACACCAGAGTCTGAATATGCGAGTTCAAACCCGTGTCTACTCGTTGCTGTTGAACTTTGAAGAAATAATCTATGTAAGTCTCCGCTTCTTGGACTGGACATTGAGGTCTTTAGAACCTATCTCATGACACTGACAGAATTAAGTGAGGGGGGAAAAAATTTCATAGAGGTAGCAAAAAATGGCCCGATGTCTGTCATTATTTTTTAATATCATTATTGTAATTATTTTATCACTGTAACAAGAAACACTGTTTTAGTATCATTCCTATGAACTTTCAATGAGCTTGACTTATTCTGTATCTTTATTCTTACGTATAGTGCAGGAACCAATCTAAGTTCCGAGGCATAACTATTTTATTTTCAAGCTATCATTGCCTTCCAAGTCTCTAGATTCAGAACATTTTTTTTATTCCAATAGAATGACATTACGCTTTGTGGCTATCTCCTTTCTGATCTTCAATCTTGTTTCTGCTTTTCTGTACACACAGCTGTATTACATTTTTAGCATCCTTAGCAGGCAGGTGTGATAGTGTGACTGATACACAGCAGAAATAATGCACACCACCTTCAGGCCAGGCCCTTAAAACCTCTCACACCTGATCCCTGAGGTTTCCTTCCCACTCTGCTGTCTTCAGGCAGAGAAGGCAGCACTGAGATCCACATCTGAATTACAGAAACGGTGGCACAGTGCAAGTGGCAAGCGTCTACACATCACATCTTCAAAGAGGACCGTCCACCTATCAGATCCCCCTGTTTGGACTTACAAGATTGAAAATTAACTTCAGTTGTGTTCAGTTTCTGATATTTTGGAGTGTAAATGTTACAGCAGCTCTTGTCACCTTAACTATAATATCTCTAAATGTGGGAAAGCCTTACATACAGGTACAAAATTTCAGAGCCAGAACAAATACCCAGATATCTATAATCTGACAAAATTGATCACATTAGGCATTTAGAAGCTAACTGATATCAACATAAGAATCTAACTTTCTTGTCTTTTTTCCCTACACGTTAAAATTTTATTTTTATGTGGGGCTTTTCTAGCTCATGACTGGACTTTTTTCTCTATTACTTCTTAAGAGCACAGTAATCAGAAACTGATATGTAAGTGACATCTGAAGTAGAAATAATACTCTTTGAAGCATGAGTCTTTCATTAAGTTTTATCTCTGTAGGCAAAATGGATTTATGAGAAGTATATGAGGCTTAGAATCAGCCAGATCTGGGTTTAACTCCCAGTTCTCATATTTTTTTCTCTGTGTGCTATATTGGACAAGTTATTGAAATTCAGGTAGCCAGTCCATAAAATGGGAATAACAACAGAAACTATATAGTAATTACAGAATTTAATATATACTTACGTAATACATACTTATAAAATATGGTATAGAAAGAGAAAATGAATTAACATTTTCCTGAAAACATCCATGTCAGGCACTGTGTACGTGTGGATCACCCTACTGATAAAGTCACTGTGTTTGACCCATACCTATTTATCAGTCTCCACTGATTTCTCCTTGGTAAACTCTAGCCAGGATTCATACAGCAATGAGAATTCTGGGAAAAGCAATCCCCAGCTTCTGTTAGATTTGACTATGCTGATGCTAATCGGGCAACAGACAATCCAGCATGTGTATATAGTATTTTCCACATAACACAGAAAAAGAAGAGAAGGAATTATAGTAAAAATTAAAAAAAAATGTGTGTGTCTGGCATATACTGTGTTCCAGGAACACTTCATGAAGTGGTTATATTTACGTTCACTTAACTTTCACAAGCTTTCTTCCTGTCTTATATTTGAAGATTATTAAGGTGAATGAGTTAAAGCAACTTGAATGAGACCTTGAAGCACTAAATGGTAGAGCCAAGATTCAAAACTTATTCTTTCTGATACCAGAGCTTAAGCTTTTAAAGGTAAAAAAGCAGGGGCGCCTGGGTGGCTCAGAGTGTTGAGCCTCGGCCTTCAGCTTAGGTCTCAGGGTCCTGGGATCAAGCCCCATATTGGGCTCTCGGCTGAGGAGGAGGCCTGCTTCTCTCTCTCCCTCTGCCTCCCCCATGCTCTCTCTCTCTCAAACAAATAAATAAGATCTTTAAATAAATAAATAAAAATAAAAGGTAAAACCAGAAATGAAATTCTGATCTGTTTAATTGCAAAGTCTAACACTTCTATGGTATAAAATTTGGAGTCACTTTCTTTAGGATATTTGCTAAGATAAAAATAGATGACAGAGAAATATACAGTTATAGTGCTATAAAATTATTTTATGTAAATATATTTTAAAATTTTGGTATGTATGAGAGTTAGCTAAATTTTAATGAATAATAACTAAGACCTATAACTAGAACTTAACAAGATGATTATTATGAACTGAACTGTTCCTCCTTCCTCAAATTCATATTGGAGCCCTGACCCCCCCCAATGTGACCGTATTTAAAGATAGGGCTTTTAAAGAAGTAATTGAAATCAAATGAGGTCATAAAGGAGGTGTCTTAATTCAGTGTAGCTAGTATTCTTATAAGAAGAAGAAGAAAAAACAGCAGGGATATGTGCATTCAGAGAAAAGGTCATGAAAGGACACAGGAAGAAGATGGTCATATGCAAGCTAAGGAAATTGCCCCAAGAGAAACTAAACTTGTCAACACCTTGATTTGGACTTCTAAACTCCAGAACTGTGAGAAATAAATTCCTGTTGTTTATGCTACCCAGTCTTATAGTATCTTATTATGTCAGTCTTAGCAGACAAATATAAGGATCTCACATAATAGACTGGGAAAAAAGATGGGTTTGTATATGCATTGGTATGATGCAAAGCACTTTTAATTTCACGGGAAAAAAATAAAGCTGCTTGTTAAAAAGATTTATTTATTTTAGAGAGAAAGAGAGCATGTGTACGCATGCACTTGAGTGCAGGGGAGGAAGGTGTAGAGGGAGAGTGCCAAGCAGAATCCACGCTAAGAACAGAGCCCACACAAGGCTTGATCTCACAACCCTGATCTCAGGACTAGGAGATCACAACCCGAGTGGAAACCAAAAGTCAGATGCTTAACCCACTGGGCCACCCAGGCACCTCCTATACCTGCTTTCTTTAAACAATGTCCATATCAGTCACGATTCCTTTTTAGGTATCATGAAAATTGTATATCTATATTGTATCTGTGAAAAACTGAATGATTTACCCTAAGATCAGCAAGAAGATAAGGATGTCTGTTCTTAGAACTTCATCCAAAATATTACTGGATGTTAAGTCCAGTGCAAACATGTCAGAAAGAGGAACAAAAAGCACCCAGTTTGGAGAGGAAGAAGGGAAATTGTACTTAGTCATAACTGAAATGATCTGTCTTGTAGAAATCTGATGGAATCAACAAAAAAGCTACTAAAACAACTAAGTGAGTTTAGTAAGTCCTCATGATATAAAATCAATAAAAATCAGCTTATTTTATACACTAGCAATGAATAATTAGAAATTGAAATTGGCAATTAAAATGATATACAGTAGCATAAAAATATGAAATATTTAGGAATAATCAGACTTAAGATCCATAAGGCTTGTAAATAAAAGCTATGCAATATCACTAAGAGAATTAAAGAACAACTTGATAAATTGAGAGATTCATCATCTTCATGGTGAGAAGACAATTTCTTTAAAATGCCATTCCCCTATAATTGATCTATACATTAAACACAATCCTTATCCAAGCCTAACAGGTGTGTGTGTGTGTGTGTGTGTGTGTGTGTGCGTGCGTGTGTATAGAAAAAGACAAACTCATTCTTAAACTCATGTGGACACACAAAGGACTTAGAATAGCCAGAATAACTCTAAATGTGTGTAATTTGTTGTATGTGCATCCAGAAGTTAACTTACGGTCTTTTTTGTGTGTGTGTGTGTTGTCCTTATTATTAGGCCACTTGAAGCTGTCTCACAGATTACTGGTACTTTGTTCATTTTTCTTTTCTTTCTGTGCTTTATGTTGGATAGTTGCCATACCCATGTTTTCAAGTTAGCTATCTTCTTCTTCTGTGTCTAATATGCACTTAATCCATCCAGTGCATTTTTCAGGTCAAACATGTATTTTTCATCTGCAGAAATCTGATTTGGGTTTTTTAAATTAATGTCTTAGATATATTTATTTATTATATATAAAATATATATTTCACATACATATATATATATATTTTTTAAATTTTTATTTATTTATTTTGACAGAGAGATCACAAGTAGGCAGAGAGAGAGAGGGGGAAGCAGGCTTCCTGTCGAGCAGGGAGCCCCATGTGGGGCTTGATCCCAGGACACTGAGACCATGACCTGAGCCAAAGGCAGAGGCCCAACCCACTGAGCCACCCACTCAGGCACCCCTACAAATATTACATGTATGTGTGTGTGTATATATATATATGAGTGTATATATATATAATAATAATTATTATATATTATATACATATATAATACATACATATATATTATATTATAATTTATAATATATTTATAAATATATAAAAATATATTATAAATTTTATGTATATTATATATAAATAATACACACACACACATATCTGTGTGACCCATTCTACTCTGAGCTAAACAATGCAGGAATTGTTCTTACATTTCATTTAAAATAGGGATCTCCTTTTTCTAAAAAAAGACACAAAAGCATATACACCTCTTTTTAGATTACATTTTTCTTCTTACTTGGAGAGACTTAAAGAGAGTGGTGAATCCTCTGAACTAAATTTTCTGCATTTGGGTTGGACTAATATATGCTAGATCCATCAAATTTCTCCTAAATATCTATCAGTTTTTGCCTCAGGTAGTTTGACATTCTGCCCTCCTTTTAAAAAATTTTGTTGGCTTTTGTTTTAATTCTTGTGTAGTTAACATACAGTTTTATATTAGTTTCCAGATGTACAATATAGTGATTCAACAGTTCCATATATCACTCAGTGCTCATGCAGAAAAGTGCACTCTTAATCATCTTCACCTATTTCACCCATCACTCCGTGCACCTTCCCTCTGGTAACAATCTGTTTATTCTCTACAGTTAAGAGTCTGCTATTCTGGTTTGGTCCTCTTTTATTTCTTTATTTGTTTTGTTTCTTAAAATCCCCATATGAGTGAAATCATATGATGTTTGCTTTTCCCTGATTGGCTTATTTCAGTTAGCATTATACTCTCTAGATCCATCTATCTATGCTGTTGTAAATGGCAAGATTTCATCCCTTTTTAGGGCTGAATAATACCCCATACATATATTACATATCTTCTTTATCCATTCATCTATCTAATGGACACATGGGGCTGTTTCCATAATTCGATGATTGCAAAAAAAAATGCTACAATAAACCTCGGATGACCCCTTCAAATTATCATTTTCATATATTTGGGTAAATACCTAGTAGTGTGATTACTAGATTGTAAAGTAGTTCTATTTTTAACTTTTTGAGGAACTTCCAACCATCTTCCACAGTGGCTACACCAGTTACCAGTCCCACCAACAGTGCATAAGGGTTACTTTTCCTCTACATTTTCACCAACACTTGTTGTTTCGTGAGTTTTTGATTTTAGCCATTCTAACTACCTCATCATGGTGTTGATTTGTATTTCCCTGATGCCAAGTGGATATTGAGCATCTTTTCATGTGTCCATTAGTCATCTGTGCCTCTTCTTTGGAAAAATGTCTATTCATGTCTTCTGCCCATTTTTAATTGGATTATTTGGTTTTGGAGTTTTGAGTTGTAGAACTTCTTTATACATTCTGGATACTAATCCTTTATTGGATACATCCTTTGCAAATATCTTCTCCCACTTGGTAGATTGTCTTTTTAGTTTTGTTGGTTGTTTCCTGCTCTGTGCAGAAGTTTTCTATTTCCGTATAGTCCCAATTGTTTATTTTTGCTTATATTTCCCTTGTTTCAGGAGATATATCTAGAAAGATGCTGCTACAACCAACATCAGAGAAATTACTGTCTGTGCTCTCTTCTAGGATTTTTATGGTCTCAGGTCTCACATTTAGGCCCTTAAACCATTTTGAGTTTATTTTTTGTATGTAGTGTAAGAAAGTGGTCCAGTTTTATTCTTTTGTGTGTAGCTACCCAGTTTTCCCAGCACTGTTTATTGAAGAGATAATGTTCTTCTTAGTTCTGATCATTTTCCTTACCCTAAAGTCTTCTCTGCCTGAAATTAATACAGCTACTCCTATTTTCTTTTCTTTTTTTTTCCTATTTTCTTTTCATTAGTGTTAGTGTGGTGAAGGGTGTTTAAACTTCTTAACATACAATTCTCTAAGCTCTAAATTAAACTCATTACATCTATCTCAAAAGATAAATACACAGATTAAAGTATGCTTAAAGAGCATTCAGAAGAAATGACTGAAATATATGGTGTCAAAAAAAAAGTTAGTAATTATAAAATTGCTATTATTCTATTTTTTGGTATCATGGCTTCAAGAAATAGAATTAAGAGGAACAATTAGAAATTATAGTAATGTAAGTATCAATTAAATCTATGAAAGATCTCTGGAAGAGTTAGAACTATCCTGACTAAAAAAAAATTAATCCTTTTTTTTTCCTTCCCCCCTCCAGATTGTAGGTTCATCAGGAAAGAAGTAAAGGAATGGCATTTTATCCTACTTTCTCAAGAGGGCAACAGTGACTCTGTTTTGTACACATCTGAGTTACTGCTACCATCTAAATGTTTGTGCTTCACCTCCCCCGCCCCAAACTTATATGCTGAAATCCTAATTCCCAAATTGGTGGTATTAGGAGGGAGGGCTTTTGGGAGGTGACTGGGGCATAATCATCAGGAAGTGGCTAGCCCTTTTAGAAAGAGGTATCAGAGAGCTTGCCTGCCTCTTCCATCATCTGATGAAACAACAAGAAGATGCCATCGATGAGGAAGTCAGCTCTCACGAGACGCCACCTTGACCAGCACCTTGATCTTGGAATCCTCAATGTTTAAAACTGTGGTAATACATGTCTATTGCTTGTAAGCCACCCAGTTTGTGCTATTTTTGTTATAACAACCCAAATAGACTAAGCTATTTTTTTCTCACATTATGCTAAGAGATCTTTTCCTTTTCATTCTGTAATTGATGAAAATGAGCTTTGTATCCTCTTTAAGATGCTGAATTTCTGATGGGGATGGTTATGTGAAAGCCAGAAGACTAAATAATCAGTGGAAAACCTTGAGCAAAGGCACCGGCATGAGACTTGAGAATGAAATAAGACTTGGAAATAATGTTTTCTGTCCCAGCAGCTATATATGTTGAAGGACATATTCTTATATACTACATACAAAATAACGTAGCAATAGTGCCTTACCTACCTAACTGGAATCTGGCCCAGAGACTAAACTAAAATTATACTGTTACAATATGGCAGCTTGATCATTACTTCCAACAGTAGGAGGTATTCCCTACCAGGAAGCCATTCTTAATAACGCAGCAGGATACACTTCTCACACCTGGATGATATACCTGTCTGAAAAACCATCTTTATGTAATCTGACAGAACATTCTCCTCACGTGAATCTCGTCTGAATTGAAAATGACAACTTGCTTTCTACAGTCTCATCTTTTCTATCTTTCTGTATCCTCAAAAGACTCATTTCTTTATTGTTTCATTTATTTTGAACTCTATAGTCTTTTATACTTGCATCCACTGGCTTTGATTCCAATACATGAGTTTCATCTATGGGATCAAGTGATACATTACTGATGTTAATGTACTTGAAAAAATTATTTAGTATGTATCGATTGTACTATAGTGCTTAATCCAAAACTAGATCCTTTTCCATTTTGTATTTTCCCCATTTTCCTGGAGTTATTTTCCAGGAAACTTTTATTTTCCTGATTACTTTCCAGAAGATAACAAAGAAAAGACATGAATATGGACTGAGTCTTCCAAATTACAGATCAACTCTCTGAAAAGTAAACATTTCTACTCATCAACTAATTGCCTCTCCAAACATCCCAAATATTTGAAACAACTAGCTTGACTGAATTTGCTGATTATTAACAACAGTAAAAGACAGGGCAAGTAGACATGGAAACACATATGAGAGCATATTCTGTTTGACAAAATTGTTAAATTTAGGTTTCTATGCCTTTTATACTTTCTATTTCCATGGCCACATCTTTTATGCATTCTTCTTTCACTAAAGGAGGTTTTCCTCCTTTCAATGCATCCTGTAATCCCCAGCCAGATCAATCTTCCTAAAACATAATTTCAATAGTGTCATTTGCAAAATAAAAAATAAGACACCTCACTCTCCTATCTACAGGATAAATTCCAAGCTCCTTAAGCTGCAACTCCAGGGACTGGCTAATTTAACTAGGCCTGCCTTTCCAGAGCTAAGCCTGCTCTTCTACTCCAAATCCTGGCTGAAGTCAAACACATTTATTCACTGTTTCACTTTGCCACCTTAGCATCTTTGCTGAAACAGTTATTTCCCATTCTCTCTGCTTGCCAAAATAATATTCCCCATCAATGCCTGTGCCAAATCTCATCTTGCTTTCTACACTGCAATAATCTTGCTGCTATAAACCTCTGTGAGTGACAATCCTAAATAGTTTTATGTTATGAAATAACATTAAAGTTTGATAGTTACCCACTTTCTTGAAAAGCTTAAATATCATACATGAAACAAGCTGATCATCATAGCTACAAGAAGAATTGGTTTTATTATGGAAGCTCTTATTTTTTCCTCACATTTTCACTAACATTTAATCTAACTCACAAGTTTTTTGGCTTTTTATAGGTTGTTTTATATTTCTGTCCAGGGAGGAGACTTTATCAATAGGTTAATTGAACTTTTTTTTGCCCCGTGGAGAAGATTAAGACTTATTGTCCCCAAAGGATAGACAATGTACCTGTTATTTTTTCTACTCCAGAGTTTACTCCAGGCCAGTACCTGATACAGAGTATACATTTAGTTCATATATCTGATGAATCAATAATTGCTCACTTTCATAAAATGTTATGGATATTATAGTATAAGGATCACAGTTGTTAAAATGAAATTTTATCTGAAAAGTAATTGTTAATGTATAACCTTAAAAAAATGATCTTATGCTTTATTATAAATACACCATGAAGTATACTATGAATTGTTACATAAAGTAGTAAAAACAGGGGGTGTCTGGGTGGCTCAGTCAGTTAAGTATCTGCCTTTAGCTCAGGTCATGATCCTGGAGTCCCAGGATTGAGTCCCAAATCAGGCCTCCTGCTCAGTGGGGAATCTGCTTCTCCCTCTGATCTTCCCCCTTCTCATGCTTTCTCTCTCTCAAATAAATAAATAAAATCTTTTTTAAAAAAAGTAAAAATGAACAAAAACACTCTAAAACTAAGAGTCTAGTACTCTTCTGATGGCCTAAGGATAGCCATTTGGTGGGGTTTGATAGATTCAAATAGATCAGATATGTTATCTTCAGATTCTACATTCAACAGTAACAGATTCAGGGAATATGAAGAATTAAATAAATTTCCTCTCATCCAGAGCTCTAACTAGGAGACACTGACACATGCAAACATCATTACAATGCAGTGCAATATGGATTTTCATATAGTAAGTCCAGGTGCTGTGAGATCATTTATCATTATTAATCTGTGGATTACACAGAAAAAGTGTCTCAGAAGCAGTCATGTGAGAGTGGGTTTTTAAAGGACTAGTAAATATTAACCTAGTTTAGAACAAATGAACAATAGCAAGGTTAGTCAGAGGTTTGAAAGAAATAAGGATCAGATAGAGAGAATACCCTGAGTGTAGAAGTCCAGAAGTCACAGCCACATTCAAGGAATTACAAATATTTTAGTATAACTAGAGTGTGATTACATCAGTTTCTGAAGTGGAAGGGAGTGGGGAGAATGTATAGTGGATGGATCATCTGTGCTTTTTTTATAGTTTTATCTTATAATAAAAGAGGTTGCCATTCAGTGTTTTTAAGCATCAAAGTGAAAGGACTGAAGTTATGCTTAAAAAAGACCATTGAAAGAAAAGGTCAGATGCATTGCAGAAAATAAGACAGATGAAAGTAAAGCAGAGTTTTGAGATTGTTGCAGAGTCCAAGTGAGAAATCATAAAAACCTAATCTAAAGTAGTAACAATGAAGACCCCCCCCCAAAAAAAAGGAGGGTAAATTTTAAAGACATTAAAAAGAATCAATCAAGGTTCAGTGACAGCCATTGCATTGGGTTAAGAGATAGGAAAAAATGAAAAATGACACTTGAGTTTTTGTCTTGGCAGACCTTTTACATTGTGGAAATATCCATCTGGAAAAGGATAAAGAGAAAGAAATAGATGTGGGAGATTATGAATTCTCCTGTTCCAAATAACCAGAACAGCTATTGTTATGGTGACCATAAAAAACAAAACCTAAAACACACACACACACACACACACACACACACACACACCCCAAAACAAAAAACCCAGAGGCATCTTTTCCATGTGATAATGGGTAAAATAGAGCATAATCCCCTGCAAGGACAATGGTGGCTGTTAAGCAATAAACTAGTATTGTTTAATAGCATTTAAAACTAAAATGTTACAGAATTTTTAAACAAAAGGTACAAACTGTACTTAACTGCACAAAACTTTAACTGTTAGAAATCTTTATCATCTTTCTTCTTTTTCCTGCATGATTTCTTTGACAGAAACCTTTAATACTATGTTTCAATAAGAATGCAATGAAGTCTTCTTCAAGGGGATTACTCCTGTTAACTCTATACCTACCTAATTCCAGTAGAAAGATGGTCCTAGGGGTGAAGGGAAGACTTTGAGAAGAAAGGGAATCCCTTCCTTTAGGAAATCAGTTGAGGACTTTCCCTGCTCAGGATTTATTCACATTCTTGCCCTTCTTTATAGATACTTTGCTTAGGGACACTGACTTTAAGGGTCTTCCTTTCTTCCCAGCTGACTTAAGGTAACATGGAGAGAAAATGACCACCTGTATCTTACAGCGTGACTTTACCAGTGACCATTTTTGCCCCGTCACAGAACACAGCATTACTCTCAGTTCACACTTGTACTTCACTTTCAGTGTTTGCTTGAAATTTATTTTTTAAATTACATTAATTAACTTGTTTAATAGTATTGTAACTTCTTCATAACTACTACAGAATTGATGTTTATAGTGTTGGAAAACAAAATTACTTTATAGGACATTATAAAAATAATATATGCTTCCTCTAAATAATTGTAACAATAAAAAGAGGTCTTAAAAAAACATTTAAAATTCCTTCTCCCTTAGGCAATCTATATTAGTATTTTGATGAGTCACCTTTAAGCTGTGCATGTGTGTGTGTGTGTGTAGGAGGGAGGAGGAAGAAATATGAATTGATATGTAATTTTATATTCATGGAGTTATACTGTACTTCCAACATATTATTATGACATTTCCTTATTAAACAAAGCATCTTATCCATTTCCCCATGGGTACATAATTTTGGATATACCATAATTTTATTGGATATACCATAATTTTGGATATACCATAATTTTTGGATGTTTGGGTATACCATAATTTTATTTTCTCACTACCTTGTAATAAATTTGAGGCTATTTCCTTTTTATTTCAATATAAAAAGTTCTTCAACATGGATCCTTGCCAGTTGTTTATCTCCTTAATGAAAAGAATCTTATACGTATTGCCAAAATCCACAGCAGAAAAGCTGAATCACTCTACACATTCACCACCAGCACATAAAACCACCTCTTTTCCCATATCTTTATGTGGATGCTGTCTCTTTTTTCTCGTTTTTGTCAATTTTTCATACAAAAAGTATCTTATGTGTTTGTACAAATGCCACTAAGGAGAACAACTTCCTTGGTCACCTTCTATAAGACAGCATAGCTCCATCCGACAGTCACACTCTGTTTCTCTTATTCTTTATTCGTAACATTGTCACTAACTGACATACCATATATTTATTTATTATTCATTGTCTGCTTTCTCCCTCCTGGATTTATACACTGTAAGGGTGTAGGCCTTGTTTCTTTTCTTTAGTTTTCTATCTCTTAGAAAACTCTTAGAGCAGCTTCTGGCATGTAGTAGATATTCAAGATTAAAATGTTCAATAATTTTGAATGAATTTTTAAGAACATAATTTTTTCCTTTATGAATTATGCAATTCTTCTTTTTAAAGTTTATTTTATACTTAATTCTCATTTTTATTTAATCAATTTTTTAATTCTTTGCTATGGTCTATAGATTAATGTGCCTATTTTTGAATTAGAATTACACACTTATTTTTACTCTAGTTCCCTAATACATTTGAAATTCTGAAAGGGCATGCTCCAGCCCTGTTTTGTTCTTAGGATGTTTCTAATAATCTCTTTTCTTTATATTCTTGTAGATGATCTTTTGAACCATTTAATCAAGCTTCACCTAATCCCATTAGAATCTGAATTGAAATTGCACTGAATCTAGAGAAATATTTAGAGAAACTTGACATCTTTATTGTGCCTTCCTCTCTAAGACAATGCATGCCTGTATTTTCAAAACTTCATTCCAAAAAACACAGAACTTCATTAGCGTGTGACTGTAGAAAAGGCTATCATTTTCTTCACATATTGCCTGAGGATTTCTTAAAAGTCTACACCTGGGGATACTACACTTTTGTTGTCATTGTGAATGAGGTATTTTTCCATTATGCTTCTAAATGGTGTTTAAATTGCTCTTTGAAAGACCTTGCATTAGAAGCTTTCAAGAACACTACATTATATTGCCATAAAGCACACTGAAACTGAACTAAAACTTTATAAAAATGGTTTCAATAAAATATGGATTAGTAGCCTAAAAATGAACAAAATCAATTTATACTGACCTTGAGTTTAAATATTTATCTCATTTTCTTTACAAAAAGATACCAATAAAAATATACCCCTAGTTCTCTAAATAACACCCACTAACTTTTATATTTAAGAAATATTTTAGAAGTAAGGTTGAGTCATCTTTCCAAACTTTTAACATGGGGATTCTCTCTATATTTTCTCAACATATTTAAATGACTTAAAATTAAAATCCCAGGAATAGATGAGAAATAAATAAAGAGGGCAATCAAACATGGTCACTCTACAGAATACAAACTGAAAGAACTCAGATAAGTCTTGACCTGAGACAAAGCAAAAATTCTCATAGATGTATCTACACATCTATGTTTGTTTTATATAAACTCCATGATAGCCTTCACATCGTCGCTACAAGTTGGGTAGCTCAGACATTAAGGAAAGAACTAGAAAACTTAAAATGAGTAAGGTTTCCCAAAGGTGTTTGTAAGCCAAACTATTGTTGCTGAGAGAATATGATTACTAATAAATGTTTTCACAATCAGTTGAGGGAAAAGTCTGAGTAAGAAGAAAGCTAAATTGTAGCCTTCTAAGTATTTCTAAAACAACCATAAGTTTAATATGTTATAGGACTTCTGGGTACTGATCACTGAATTGATTATAGCTTTTTTGATAGGCCAATTTCTTTATGCCTTATTTCCGTTCACAAATATAAACCATAACTCCTCCACTGTTACATTTGCCATGATCTGAATGAATCTTCCTGTGTAATTTCCACTAATCATTTTTATTCCCCCATCTGTGCAAAAGACTACTTGATATTACCAATTAACCATCTGCACATTTGTGAAAAGGCTGCACAGTGCCTGCTTATGTGAAACCAGCCATATCCCTTCCCATCAGAAGCCGAATTTGCCGAAAGAGGAGACGAAATAAATATTTTTAAGTGTTCCTTTTTATATTAAGTAAAGATACATGAAATGATTAATGTTGCATAATCAAGCTACGTAACATAAGCATAAACTCTAATATTTCAATGGTACAGTGTTATTCTTTGTGGGAGAAGAAAAGTTTTAAAAATTAATGCACAAAGTAAGGAGATGATTTTAAAGCAAAACTGTGCTAAATTGACAGTTTTGCCTCACAACATTCTCTTGGAAGATAAAAAGGTAATTTCTGCCAATTTTGCAGAAACACCTCCTTTTCTCTACTTTAGTTACTATCCCCTAGGCATCTTATATCTTTTCTAGTAGACTAAAATTCTATTCCTCTAGGGAATGAAGGAAGAACAAATCTCAGCATTTGATATTCACTGTGCCATGCTCTCGTTTTCTGAGATTCTCAAAAGAAGGTCTGTGACAATGGGGCCCCACCCTTTACTCCAATTCTCGCTCGCTGCTCGCCCCACACTGGAGCCCACTCCCTCAGACGCAGGGCAGGCTTTCCTCTGCTAAGATAGCTTGAATGTTTTGTACCTTTCCTCACAAGTTCTTGTATCTTTTGAAATATTTGAATATACTTGACAAAACGAAATCACTTATTTTACTAATTTTCAAACATATTTTAGTTTCTAAAACTGTCTTTAATGGGATTTACTCCACAGGCTGCATATTTGAACAATCAGCTGTGTGGTTTCTTGATTGTGCTGCATATTTGAATATTTCAGCCTTTGTATATTTTTTGATTGCATCTTTGCAGAGAAGGTTTATCAGAAATTTAATGTTGGTGTCTAGAAGACCTTTCCCTTGCGTGTGTGTGGGCGTGTGTGTTTGCATGTGTGTGTGTGTGTGTGTGTTTTGGGTGAGAGGTTTGCTGGTGTCTGGATAATTGCAGTTATAGACAAGCCTAAAGAAAATGCATTTGTTTTAAAAGAAAGATAAATACAAATTTCTAATTCTAAGTTCAGGTTACCAATGAATGGAACTATGCTTTCATGTAAAAAAAGGGAAAAAAACCCTGAAATTCATTTATACATTTGATTTATTTGCTATAACATTCATATGTCAGCACCCAATTTCTATACATGTGTATGTATATATGTGAAGCATACTAAACAAACTCCCCAATGCCCTATTTTATAAAAATGTGCTGAACTCAATAGGGTAAAATCAGGAGTTTCATTTTTCACTTGGAAGCAGCTCTGATGGTTCTTACTTCCCTGCCCTTGTCAGCAATGTGGTCAGAACTCAAAGTTAACAGTCACTTTTAGGCAATGAAATGTCTACTCTAAGCCAAAAGAGTGTTTTTATCCTATATTCAATTTAAGATTTCTTTTCTCTCCCCAGACAAGGAAACAACAGTAAAGAGACAGTAAGCATGGTTTTTACTTTCAGTCTTTTTCCTCCCTATACTATGATTAGAATTTTAAAATGGAGGGAGGGAGTGTTTCAATCACTGGGGCTAACTATTAATCTTTGTTGGCTGCCTGTATATGTGTATCTTCCACCTCAAGTGTCTAAATGTTCAAGTACCATCTCTCTCCATCCCTCTCTCTGTGTCTGAATGTGTATTTGTGGATCCCTCACCTGAATTCACAGCCCTCCTGCAGAGCACAGACAAAAGTCTTCCTGGCTTTTCACAAGGGTCCCTCAGGCCTTGCCTCTGGCAATATACCCAGTCATAGACTCTTTCTACTAAAATCCCTTTAGTTGGTAAACTCCTTTCAAGATAGTGTTAAGCCAGCATACGCTAAAGCCAGAGTTGCTGTATCTTAGCCCCACTATCAAGTCAAAAAGTTTTTGCCAATGGCTTTCCTCTTTTCACACCAGTTGGTGGGAGTGAGAATGAGGCCCAGTGAGAATGAGGCCCAGTGACCACACACTCTAAATCTAAGGGCATTCTCCATGCTCTACCAAGAAATATCTTAAAACTCCAGCTCCACAAACAATGAGTCTGAAGATAACATTTCAGACTCTCAGGATAATCTCTCTGAGTGGGATGCTCAGGGTCCATTTCCCCTAACTGTGGTTTAGAGACAGACAGGGGCATTACCAAGTACTCTCTGTGCTTTCAAATTCCTTAAAATTCAAATTCTTTGAATCATCATTCCTACTAAAGAGCCTCTCTTATGTAGCATGCTGCAGTGACAATCACTGAACTAGTTTAGCCGCTATTAGTCCCACAAGAGTGTGTCAAGATCCCTTTTTTAGGGAGTTCTTAAAATTCATTATCCTTACCTATGAGGATAAAGCCCAATGCTGAAACCACAGGAAAGACACTAAAATACATCCTATTAATGCTAGCAGGAATTTACATATGTCATGTCATATGATACATGACATTTTTATTATAGACATCTTTTTAAATTTTGTCTTATTTTTCCCATTCTTTCCCCATTCTTCACTCTTTCACACCCAATGGTAGTAACCTCATAGATGTCCTTCAATGTATTTTACCATAATCATATAATTATATATATATACACATATATATTTAATCATATATAGGATTTGTTAGTGTTGATCTAAAAAAAACAGTGTCCGAGGGTCATGTACACACACTTTTGCAGTCAAGAATGCACTGTGAAATTCTCTCCCAGTCAGAAGGTAAAATTAAGTCTTTCCCAATTGGCTGCATGATAGTAGATTCAACCATTTGTCAGTGGAAGGGCATTACCTTTCTTCATTCACTACAATGCTTTAGTAAGGATTTATTGATGTAATATTTTTATGGAATAGACTATCAAAAGCAACTATGTCAATTTTCAATTTCAATTATTTTCCAATGAAAGGCTATAACAATTCCTACAACCACCAGCAACAGATGATTTTTCCCCCAGAACCATTGTCACTGGCTATTTAATCTTTTAAAAACATATTTTATATTACTAATCTTCAGATTATTTTCTATTCTTCAAGCTACTTGTGATGTTGATGTTTATTAGTAATTTAGATATGCTGTAGCAAATTTTCTATTTAGTTTCATATATGCTAGCAGAAAAGCATAAAACCTCTAAGTCAGAGGAACGAAGGCTGCTTATTATTGACAAAAATGACAATCGCCAGAATACTACCTTAGTTCTGGTTAATGGGCCCCCTGTTCCTACACAGCCACACAATTAGGGCCACATGTTGAATGCACACACAGTGGGAATGTGTTAGAAGAGAGCAAACCAGAGACTAGGAAACCCTGGGTTTTACCTAGCAGATGCTTAAATATCCTTTTCTGTAAAGAGAGATATTATTTTTACTACCTGAGATGGAAGTGAAACTTCTCTAGGGATCTCTAGACATCTCTATTTTTACTATACTGGAATATACATAATATCAGCAAATTGGCTGTTAATATCTAGCCGTGAAGTAACATGAAAGATTCATGAGTAATTAACTCTCAACAAAGGAAAGGCCTTATTACATGTCTACAAGGGTTTAGCATAGAAATCAGGAGTGGACAACCTGTTACCCCCCACTCTGTACACAGTGCTTATTTAGAAAGTATATATAACTTGGGACACCTAGATGGTTCAGTCAGTTAAGTGTCTGTCTTTGGCTCAGTTCATGATCCCAGGGTTCTGGGATGGGGTCTTGTACTGGGCTTCTTTCTGCAAGGAAGCCTGCTTTTCCCTCTGCCTGCTGCTCCCCCTACTTGTGCATGGTCTCTGTCAGAAAAAGAAATAGAATCTTTAAAAAAAAAAACAAAAAACAAAAAACAAAAAAAACAAAAAAAACCCAACAACTCTCTAAAAAAAAAAAGAAAGTGTATATGACCTGAGCTAAGTCAATTCAAATAAGTTTATACTGAAACCATGGGGGAGAATCCTTTCTTTTTCTCTCTGCTCCCCATATAACATGAAAAAAAGGTAATGACAAGATTAATAAGGTAAACTTGCATTCTTCAAGAATATAAAGATAACTCAGTAACAATTTACTGAGCATTGGCTACATGCTGGACACATGATATGAAAATGAACTGGATGTGGTCCCTTCTAACAAGGGGCTCAAAAAATCATTGGGAGGAGGAGGTTTGTAGGCACATAAATACCTTTGGTTTCAAGAATAAAGAGACAGCAGGAAACAGTTACTAAGAATACAATTTCTGGAAGCGTCTGGGGGGCTCAACTGGTTAAGCGCCTTACTCTTGGTATTGGCCCAGGTCATGATCTCAGGGTCATGAGATCAAGCTCACATGGAGCCTGTTTAAGATTCTCCCTCTCCCTCTCGCTCTGCCCCTCATTCCCCTGCTCACACTCTATCTCTCTCTGTCTCTAAAAAGGAAGGAAGGAAAGAAGAAAGGGAGCAATCTTTGGAGAAAGACTTTCTTCCTCGCTTCCCTAGTTATCATTTAGGTAATTTATTTAAACTTTCCTTAGCTCAGTTACTTCACCTGGAATAATGACCTGGTAACATAATTTAATCCATGAAAAGTGCTTGGAATAAAAAATGTATTAACAGCAAACACAATACATTTTCGCTATTAATACTATGCTGAGTGTTGAATATGGCTATGTCCAACTTGCTTCCAATTTACGGAATGGCCTAACCTGCTATCTTCTTTTAATTTTCTTCATAACAGTTTTTACTATCTAAAATTATCACATACACATAAACATACATAAATATGTATATTTATTGGGGACTCCCTTCCACATATGTTTAGTTTTTGGTTTAGATCTCAACTCTATAGCATAATTTAGAAGACAACAAAAACTTTGTCTATGTTATTTTTCCTGTATTTCAACTGTTAGAAAATTACCTTGCACAGTGTATAATCCAAGAAATATTACTGAATGAAATCTTCTTAGAGTCATCAGGGAAAATAAAAAGCACTTAGGAATTTTCAGGCATGGGGCACCTCGGTGGTTCCATTCGTTAAGCATCTGACTCTTGATGATTTTGGCTTAGGACATGGTATCAGGGCTTGTGAGATTGAGCCCCAAGGGGACTCTGCACTGGGCATGAACCCTGCTTAATTCTCTCTCCCCCTCTCCCTCTGCCCTCCCTGCCTGCTCAGGCATGCGCACACTTCTCTTTCTCTCTCAAAAAAGAAGGAAGGAAGGAAGGAAGGAAGGAAGGAAGGAAAAAAAGAAAGAAGGAAGGAAAGAAGGAAGGAAGGGGAAATTCTTAAGCATGCATGTATTGATAAAGTATAGTGTGTTTTTGGTGAGGCTGGAGAAAGCAATTGTTGGCTAAGGATTAATTTGGAAAGCTATGATGGAACCAGTTTGCAGAAAGCCTCAGCAAATTATGGTAGAGTTTAGATTTTTTTTTTTTTTCTGAAATAGTATCATCAGGTTCTTCAAGAGAACTATTTGCAAATATTTTCTTAATTAAAAAAAACTAGGTCAGCAATAATGAGAATGGATTGGATGGGGGTAGAAAAGAATGGAAACATGCATATTACATAAAATGTTAACACTTCAGGAAGAAAGATGACAAGTACCTGCACTAGGTCATGGGATGGACTCAAGTGATATTTTATGGATATAATAAACAAGAGTGGTGAGTAATGTGATACGGGGGATGATGCTAGGGATAGACTCAACAGACCTGGTATTTCTTTTTTTTTTTTTTTTAAGATTTTATTTATTTGACAGACAGAGATCACAAGTAGGCAGAGAGGCAGGCAGAGAAAGAGGAGGAAGCAGGCTCCCTGCTGAGCAGAGAGCCCGATGCGGGACTCGATCCCAGGACCCTGAGATCATGACCTGAGCCGAAGGCAGCGGCTTAACCCACTGAGCCACCCAGGTGCCCCCAGAGCTGGTATTTCTGATTGCAGTTTGAATATACTGTGTGTGACTCACTCACTCAAAAACTTCAACTACTGGCAATTGTCAACAATTCCTAATGGTTCTCTACAGAACTGGGAGTTTAAAGCAGGATCCAAAGTGAATCCTTCTCGATTGACTCAGTGCACTGATTTACATAAGACAAGCAGCTGCCTCCATAAAAAAACTGAAGAAACAGAAACTGGTATTTTGTTGAAAAAAGGTGTAAATGAAGTTATCACACAAACCACCTGGCTGCACCTGATACCCCTGTAATTAAAGACAATGTTGTTTCAAACCTCAGAGATTGATAAAGATTCAAACCAATGTCTACAAAAATTACATTAAGAAAAAAATAAAAGAAATGTTTAATCAAAACCTTTCAGGGGCACCTGGGTGGCTCAGTCCTTAAGCGTCTGCCTTCGGCTCAGGTCATGATCCCAGGATCCTGGGATAAAGCAGGGAGCCTGCTTCTCCCACTCCTACTCCCCCTGCTTGTGTTCCCTCTCTCTCTATCTCTCTGTCAAATAAATAAATAAAATCTTTAAAAAAAAAAAAACTTTCAGTAAAAGATTAATAACTTTTTTCTATATAAAACTTAAATTTCAAAATAAAAGTACATATGGCAATATAATTAATTATAAGAAAGTACTTAAAGAATTATATCTCAGTGGGAAACCACAATGTTTCAGACCAAAGAGTCACAAAGTTAATTTAAACTTTGGCCTCAACTGGTAAAGAAAATATACAGAGAGTCATAGAAATTAAGAAAGGGTTATGGTCTACCTTGCTTTATGTGAGTCTACATTCTTAGTAGAAAAGAAAACATAGGCAATAATCACTTGGACATGGGCCATAGCAACGTTTTTTCTAGATAAGTCTCCTCAGGCAAGGGAAATAAAAGCAACAGCAAATATTGGGACTAATCGAACTAAAAAAGCTTTTCCACAGAGAAGGAAATGATGCACTAACAAAACAAAAAGACAACCTACTCAACAGAAGATATTCTGCAAACGATATATCTGGTAAAATGTTAATATCTAATATATATAAAGAACTCACCCAACTCAGCACCACAAAACAATCTGATCAAAAAATGGCAGAGGACCTGAAGAGACATTTTTTCAAAGACCTACAGATGGCCAAGAGACATATGAAAAGATGCTCAACATCGCTCATCATCAGGAAAATGAAAATCAAAACCGCAATGAGATATAGCCTCATACCTGTTAGAATGGCTAGTATGAAAAGCCAAGAAAGAACAAGTTTTCGTGAGGATGTGGATAAAAGGGAGCCCTTATGCATTGTTGGTGGGAATATAAACTGATGCAACCACTGTGCAATGGAGTATGGAGTTTCCTCCAAAAATTAAAAAACAGAAATTCCATATGACCCAATAATTCCACTGCTGGGTATTTAATCCAAAGAAGAAAAACAAACAAACAAAATAAACACTAATTCAAAAAGATATATGCACCCTTGTGTTTATTGCAGCATCATTTGTAATAGTGAAGATATGGAAGCAATCTAAGCACCCATCAATAAATGAAGGGATAAAGAAGATGCAGTATACAGAAAGAATGGAATATTTTTTTAAATTTTTTTATTTCTTTATAAACATATAATGTATTTTTAGCCCCAGGGGTACAGGGCTGTGAATCGCCAGGTTTACACACTTCACAGCACTCACCACAGCACACCCCCCTCAATGTCCATAACCCCACCACCCTCTCCCGACCCCTCTTCCCCCCAGCAACCCTCAGTTTGTTCTGTGAGATTAAGAGTCTCTTATGGCTTGTCTCCCTCCCGATCCCATCTTGTTTCATTTAAGGAATGGAATATTTTTTCATCATAAAAAAGAATGAAATCTTGTCCTTTGCAATAATATGAACAGACCTAGAGGCTATTGTGCTAACTGAAATAAGTCAGAGAAAGACAAGTATCATATGATTTCACTTATATATCCAATCTAAAAACCAGAACAGAAACAAACTCATAAATACAGAGAACAAATTGGTGTTTTGATGTTTGCCCAAGGTGAAAGGGGAGAGAGGGAATAGGCAAAGTAGGTGAAGGAGATTAAGGGATACAAACTTCCAGCTATAAAATAAGCAAGGCACAGGAGGGAAGAATATAGCATAAGAATAGTCAAAAATTGTCAATATTATTGTATTAACATAGTACAGGGAGAACTGGTCACTACACTTATCATGGTGATGACCATAATTGAACATGATGAACATGACTGCATAATGTACAGAATTCTTGAGTCGCTATGTTGTACACTTGAAGCTAATATAATACTGTATGTCAATTTTTCAATTAAAAAATCATAAGGAAGAAAAAATACATGACAAAAGAAAAAATTCTAAAGGTTAAAGTTATTTGGTATCAGACATTCAGTTAAAGGTCCTTAAGAGCCAATAGAGTTGCATTTAAAGAATGTCATGGTTTGGGGGGGTGGGAGGTTGGGGTACCAGGTGGTGGGTATTATAGAGGGCACGGCTTGCATGGAGCACTGGGTGTGGTGAAAAAATAATGAATACTGTTTTTCTGAAAATAAATAAATTGGAGGAAAAAAAAAAAGAATGTCATGGTTTGTCACAGCTTCGGGAACTGCTGAAGAACAAATACCAGACTCTCATCCCAGACAAAAGAAATATCATCTCTGGATGCTGCTTTGTGTTTAAGAGATTTTGCCAGGTAAGTGAGAAGAATTCTGTATGTTAGTGGGTGCTGAGAGCAAAAACAACTCTGGCTTGTTTCTTCACTATTTCTTTAGCTTGTCCCATTTAGGCACTTCTATTTATATGCTACAAAAAATAAAGTGCAAAAAACAGTGGCATATTTTTTTCTCCCTTTTGGTAAAGAAGCACTTTACTGAAAACTTTGAAATACCTTTCTATAATTACTATCCAGAGCAGTAATGGAACTGCTGAACAGCTGGTGGAGAGTGAGAGCATGATGAGAGCTTGTAGGGAAGTAGAGAAGGGGAACACAGAACATGTGTATGGGAATAAAGTTTGCATGTGGGAATGTTCTGCATACGTTCTGTTGCTGTTTGCCAACTGACTCCTTTGATGTGCTAAAATAGAAAGGACTGAGTTCTCTTTGCACTTTGAAGATGCCTAAGTGATGCTTTCATGGCAGTGGAGCATAAAAGTAGCCATGGGTGATTGTCTTTTACTATGTAATTAATACTTTCTGAGATGTAATTAGATGTTCTACTTCCCTCACTTGAATTCATTCATCTATGTGAATTATTAAAGCTCATGTCAATATAAGGCTCTCAGAATGGAAGAATGAGGGAAGTAAAGGTAAATGAGTAAACACCTGAGGCTATTTCCAGGAAGGAGACCCATTTACCCTACTTGTTAATTCTCAAAACAATCATTTGATGTGATATTAGACTATCACAATGACAGCAAAAGATTCTGGGTATCACATAATAGTAATTGTTCTGTCTATACTTACTGGGGAAGAAATAGCCTGCCCAGCCCGCCCCCCCCCAAAAAAAAAGAAAGAAAGAGGGAACGACTGCAATTTATTCTAAGATCGAGTGGTAGAGATATGCTCAATGTCATTGTGGAGCTTCTCTCTCTCTCTCTCTAATATATATATATTATATATATATAATTATTATTATTATTATACCATTATTATTGTTGTTTTTGTTGTTGTTATTTTATTATTTTATTGGCTGTGCTTTCACCCTGTTGGTTTTTTTTTTAAAGCAAGATCCCTACCATGCTTAGGCTTATGCAGTGCTTATAATTTATAATTTTAGAAGATAAACAATATCATAAGTTGTTTAAGAGAAAGCAGCTTGAGTCAGTATTATTTAGAATTTTAGGGGTGCCTGGGTGGCTCAGTGGGTTAAAGCCTCTGGCTTCGGCTCAGGTCATGATCCCAGGGTCCTGGGATTGAGCCCCACGTCGGGCTCTCTGCTCAGCGGGGAGTCTGCTTCCTCCTCTCTCTCTGCCTGCTTCTCTGCCTACTTGTGATCTCTGCCTGTCAAATAAATAAATAAATCGAAAAAAAATAAAAAAATAAAAATAAATAAAAAAATAGAATTTTAGTCCTGCAACTTAAAAGCTGTATGACCTTGGGCAAGCAACTTAATACCTTTGAGCCTCAGTTTCTCAAACTATAAAATGATAGTATTAAAGCTCATAAAGTTGTTGCAAGAATTAAACAATTTCTTCCATGCCAGTCACTTGGAATAATGTTTGGAACGGTAGAAACATTTCATTAAAGTTATCTAAAAAATAAATACAAGAATAATCAATGTCTCTCGTAGTGTAAATATTTGGTAATCTGCTCACTGTTATGCCGACATAATGGGTCCGTGATTAAAGGAGCAAGACTGATATAAAGTGAAGGTCAAGCAAAGCTTTATTTCATGCCAAGCATCAAGAATCTAACCAACGTTCGGGGACGCACCTCTTACAAGAGAGGGCGACACTTCCCTGTTTCACAGACTAACTTTTAAGGGCAAAGGCCATGCGGTTGGGCCTGGCCACGCAAAGGTGGCCAATGAGATTGTAACACACACAGGAAACTCCATAGTGATGCTAGATGACCAACTGAATTACAATTTACCCTAGTAGACATTTGACCCAGCCTATCACCTTGTTGGGATTGGTGCCCAAAAGTCTCCCAAAGGGCGGGGCCCATACTCCTTGGTAACCAGGGAGACAGTATGCAAACCAACCCCCCCTTCCCCCCCGCCCCACTGATCAGATGTCTCCACCTGGCCTGACCCACCCTTGTATCTGGGCTTTGTTACCTGGAGCTGGTTTCCGGGGACTTGTTTTTAAGTGAATCCCCTGGGGGAAGGGGAGCAGGGACAGTTTAACTTTAATGAAAGCCTCTTGCTAAATAAGTCCTTACACTCACCTGTGGACCAATCTCTGTGTTCTGAGTGGTGGCATTCCCAAAACATAGGGTGGAAAGTGCAGAGTTTCTTCTCTGACAGCAAGGGACATCACATGCAATGGGGAAGGAGTAATTCCCAGAATCAGAGCGGGGGGTGGGGGGAGGATATACTCTAGCTGTGAATTGTATATATTAAGATTACCCCACAAAGAGAGATAGATTTCAGTGTTCAGATGGAGGGTATCAGGGACTAGTAAAGGCAGAGGGAAAGGAAAAAAAAGCATGAGTTGACATTTTTCCAGACAGGTCCTTCTTCTTACCTACCTGCTTCTAGTACTTCTCTTTTAGCTCTATTGCATTCTTCCCCCCAACCCCCTAATAATTCTCTCTACTTCCCAGTATCCTAGAATCACAGTGTGCCTTCAGTATGTGCATATTACTGTATGTGTCCCAGGACTTTCACTGGCAAATGTCTTTTTAGGATATGACTATGTGTTTTACAATATTATAATATTAAACACACTGGCCACTTCAAATGGAAACTTTGTGAATTCAGTTAAAATATAATCACATTAATGGCTTTATGATTTTCAGGTAATATGCTGGTTGAGTAAATTAATTATTTAACTTTAAACTTGTATGAATTTGAACCACCACAACTATAGGAAAAAGTATCCTTGTATCTTTCATCTTTTGTGGGAAGCAAGTTTATTCATTTCTGGTTAGTCATCAAACCCACCCCACCCCGGCAGCATCCTCCAAAAGTCATTACTTTATTCCAAGTCTTCTGTCCATTATGTCCTGACCATAAGACTTGTTTGTTTGTTTGTTTGTTTAAGAGAGACAAGAAGGGGGAGGGGCAGAAGGAGAGAGAGAATCTTAAGCAGACTCCACACTCAGCTTAAAGTCCAAGACACAGGACTTGATCTCACAACCCTGAGGTCATGACCTGAGCGAAAATCAAGAGTCAGGTGTTTGAGCAACCGCAGGCACCCCTGACCATAAGACTATTAAGGATACATTAGCAGATAAGATCATAGTAAGCAAAACTGGGAAATCTCCACTGTAAAGAAAAAACAAAAAACAAAAAACAAAACAAAACAAAACAAAACAAAAAATGGTGCACAAAGTGAGCCAAGCAGACCTAGAAGTATTTTTGCCCTTTAGAGATGTGTTCAGCTCATCTTCCTTGTTTCTAATGCACTGAAAGGCTCAGCCTGACTAATTCATACTCAGAACAAATTGCATAACACTCTAAGACTGACACTTCCAAAGTTCATCCATTCTGTAGTTGCTTGACATTAGAAAAGGGCAACTCTTGAAAAACGAATAAAATAGATTTTCTCACTCTGCTGGTCATGTCTCAAATACAGCTGAAGAGGTTTTTGGAAACTTAACTTTTAAAATAATCCATCATTCAACACTCAACATTTCAATATTGATACTGTTAAGATTAGCAAGCTGATTTTTTTTTTAATCTAAATAAATCAAGATTTTAAATACTATTAAAAATAAAAGTTCCTGGGGTGCCTGGGTGGCTCAGACAGTTAAGCATCTGGCTCTTGATTTCTGTTCAGGCCATGATTTCATGTGTCATGGGATTGAGCTCATTAGGAAGTCTGCTGGAGAGTCTCTCCTTCTGGCCCTCTTCCCACTTGCATGCATGCATTTTTCTCTGTCTCAAATAAATAAATAAATAAATCTTTAAGGATAAATATACATAAGTTCTAAGAGGATAATGGCTTTATCTGTTTCATTCATAAGATACACAGCCTTCCCCAAAATCTTTAATTTAATGCAGGTTTTTTTTTTAAATCAGTGATCAATTTAATGAATGAGTAAAAAGGATTTTACTAGAAATATAAGCATCACATTAAAGTGAAATGCACAGACAGCTAATCCTCAGGTTATTAATTTGTAAGTCTTATTTCTGGCACTAAGTCAATTATACTAAAATTGTTAATGCATGACACCAAAATAGGCAAAAAACATTCACATGAATTTATAACAGTTCACATTCTCTAGACATAGCTCTTAAGTTTATCTCTGACATATTATTCAGGGCTACTTCATTTTGAAACAAACACTAATCTATTTAAAATTGGCTTTGTTAAGAAAAGGGATTTATTTAAGAATATAATAAGACTTTGCAAAGTCTAGACTGATTCTAATATCAGGACATCTTGATCTTGGGTCTAAAATAATGTATCAGGCTCTATTTCTTCTTTCATCTCTCATGTCTCCTTTTGTTAGCTTCCCCTCATTCTAAAATATAATATAAGCATATATTCTAAAAAGAAGAGAGATTTTTTGTTGTTGTTGCTACATTCCTAGCTCGGATCTTTCACTGTAACAGAGTTTTGAATGCACTGATTGTCCCAAATCTTGAGTCATGTGCCTAGAGGCAGGAGGCAAAAGGAAGATCACTGTAAGTAACAAATACCATGGCTGAGGGTAGGGTAGTTCCATATTGGAAGGATTAGCACATTACTTATACAAATGGCCTCAATTTTTTTGCACCTCTGTTTATATGCCCTTTGCAATGCAATGTGACTTTGAGGTTCTTTCTATCAAGGACAGAGACTATTTCTCTACCCTTTAAATCTGGGATGGCTTTGTGACTTGCTTTGGCCAGTAGAATGTGTCTGTTCTCTTTCCTGATTACTGTGACTACCATAAGAATAAGCTAGGCTGGTGGAGAATGAGAGACCACATGTAGTGATTTGTCCCAGGCAAGAGTGTAATCTGTCCCAGGTAAGGCTGTCCTACATCACACATAAGCCAGGAAACCTTTCAATTAACTGCAAATGTGTGAATGAACTCAGCTGAGATCAATCAACCCAGTTCATCTAATGAACTCTGGAAGGAGAAGTAGATATTGAACCAAAAGAAATATTCAGTTACTATAAAATAATGAATGGTTTTCTATTGTTGATTGAGACTCTGAAAGAAAATAAAATATTTGCCTGTAATGATTAGATAAATAACAACATCAAGTGAAATGATTTTATACTTCCCCATAATAGATATTACAAAAAAAAATTCATTGAAATGCACATATATTATGTCTATTAAATAAATGGTCCTATTGCCTAAGAAGATGTAATTCCTTAACATGGTCAGTAAAAGATGAAAACATTCAGCATTATAAGCTAAGGGTGGATCTTGTGATTAAAATAGAATGATTAATAATGTTAAAAATGGATATAAACAGTGTTGTATGCTTCTGAGATAGATTACCAACCAATCCATACTTTTGAATAGCTTTTTTGCATTTTAAAGCAAGACAAAGTAGGAAATCAATAGATTAATAATGCAAAGTATGCAAAGGTAACTCTGAAGGAGTAAGTGACATGATGAAAATGAAGCCAGTATTGATGGGATGAAAAGTTGAAAAAAATTGAAAGTTGGTGGTTTTTTCCTATTAGAGCTAAAGAATGAATAACTTGAAATATAATGCTTAGCGTGGCTTTAGGGAAATTTTCAGCAAGTAAGAAGAAGCCAGAGAATCATTTCCTGATATAATTTTCTCACAATGATATCATGTTACTAAAAGTCCCACTTAATATCTTCTCAAATATAACTCTTGAGATGCCTCCAGAGAGTATCAATCCTCCTAAAGCTGTCCCTGTACTTTCTGAACTGCTACAATAAAGATTAGGTAGAAATTATAAAGAAGATAAGTTTTACACTAACTAGATCATGCTAAGAACAACTTTATGAGGCCATAAATTTTCCCTGTTTAATCAAACCATATGTCTATTAGCAATATTTATGTGGAATGAGTCTACTATTCATAACTGATCAAATGTTGTGTTTTTTTAATTTAAGTTGGGCATAAAGCCCTTCATTAAAAATAAAACACTCAAAAAAGTCCTAGTAAATATTGTAGCAACTTAGTTCTGAATCTTACCATTCCTCCTTGAGAAACAAAGTAAAAAGGGTGTAAGTGAAATCCCTAAGTGAATTTTCATATGAACTATGAGACATAAAACCTGAAAACTGCAATATGCTTTTAAGTGTTACCCAAACATCGGAGACCAGCCAAGTACTGTAAGAATATCTGTAAGATTAAGAGTCACTTATGGTTTGTCTCCCTCCCTATCCCATCTTGTTTCATGGATTCTTCTCCTACCCACTTAAGCCCCCATGTTGCATCACTACCTGTGGGTTGCTGGGGGGAGGGGGGTTGGGAGAAGGGGGGTAGGGTTATGGACATTGGGGAGGGTATGTGCTTTTGGGTAAATTGGAAGGGGTGGTGAACCATGAGAGACTATGGACTCTGAAAAACAATCTGAGGGGTTTGAAGTGGCAGAGGGGTTGGAGGTTGGGGTACCAGGTGGTGGGTATTATAGAGGGCACAGCTTGCATGGAGCACTGGATGTGGTGAAAAAATAATGAATACTGTTTTTCTGAAAATAAATAAATTGGAAAAAAAAATTAAAAAAAAAAAAAGAATATCTGTAAGAAGTTACACAGGAAACCGAGCCACAGCACCTTAGCAATGGTGAATCACAGACATTTCCAGTTAAAAATCATTCCCAAAAGGTGAGCACCCATCATTAATAAGACATACCATGGACAGGGCAGATTTCCTCTAAGAAGACAGAATAACAGCAAAGGGGTAGAGAGAAGGTAATGAAAATGCACAGAGTGGAAACCTCTGAAAGCACCATCAAAATTACCTTTTGAAAGTAAGAGAATCCTACTGGATGCATTCATTAGGAGGGTTGGGCAGGGGCTAATGCAGAAAAAGCTTCCAGTATCTGCTTAAATTTACACAGAAAGCAAAAGCTTAGCTGGAAATATGCACTATGTTTGAAGCAATCAGCAAATCTTCAAGTAAAGAAGAAGAACTTTGCAAAGAATAGGGATCTACTGTATCACTCCTGCTCCCAGACAGGAATCTCTTGCAATGAGCTGGTTCATAAAATCACCACTTGCCCAAACACGGGTTACCAGGAAGAAGGGAAATATTCAAATAAGAATTAGGTAAATGACAGAGAGCACCAGAATTTTTCCACAAAATAGTTCAACAGATAAACATTGAAAACTATGAATGAAAACCAACTACAGTAATGATGAGCCAATCAGAGAATGAAAGTAAAGTTGCTGCCGGAATATAAGAACTCAAGCAAGACATGGCCAGACAATTCATAAAAGTGAAAGAAAGAAAGAGCAGAGAGAAGAAAGAAAGAGAGAGAGAAAGAAAGAAAAAGAGAAAGAAAAGAAAGAAAGAATAGATACTTAAGAGAAAGGAGAAAAGCTAAAAGGTCCAACAAGGTCCAGTAGTCTATCTTTAACTGCACTCATTGAAATGGGTCCCTAAATTCCCATGTGTGTTTGAGTCAGTATTTGCATTTTAGGGGGGGGAATTTCTGTTTGTTTATTCATTTGGTTTTTTTTGTTTGTTTGTTTTTATTTTCTTTCTTTTTTTTTTTTTGGCTATTTGCATACTCACAAACCAGTAACATACATTTTCTTCACTAGCTTAGTAGATCTTATAGGGCTAACTATTCTCTCAATGCTCTTCAGTGTCTTTCCCCCGTTATTGTTATTATTATTTTATTATTATTATTATGCAAAAAAGTTTGTGTGGCTGTGTGTTTGTATTGAAACTCTTTCATCTATACAGGTGTGCAAGCCACTCACTTATATTTTCTTCTAGTGTTTATGGCTTTATGATTTTTTTTGCATTTGAATCATTAATCTAGATGAAGGTTACAGTAGTATAGGGTATCTATTATGGACTGATTTTATCATTTGCAGATAAATATCTAGTTTGAGCATCATTAACTTAAATAAGGCTCTCTGGCAACAAACAATCTTATCTATCACTGGTGAGCACAAAATGGCACAGCCCATATGGAGTGTAATTTGGCAATATCCATCAAATGCTTTAAATGCATTCTCCCTCTAACCCAGTAATGTTTATCCTGAAGTTATAAACTAAAGTTTATCCTGAAGTTATTCCTACACAGTCACTGTAAAGTGACATCTATGCAATAAATGTTTACATTACCAAAGTAGCAAAATATTGAAAAAAACTCATTTATTCAAGGATAAGGGCTTTTGTAATTGAAACTAAAGTATAATGAAAGTA
Source organism: Neogale vison (assembly GCF_020171115.1). NCBI lineage: Eukaryota > Metazoa > Chordata > Mammalia > Carnivora > Mustelidae > Neogale > Neogale vison. The sequence goes on along the minus strand of NC_058102.1, from coordinate 32,220,317 downwards.
TAACAAAATACTCTGCAGAAATGAAGCTCTCTTTTATATGAATGTATAGACAGGGGGGAAATGATTCAATATGCACCAAATAAAACTATCAAAAGAACTGTGAAAAACTACGCTACCTTTACTTAAGAAACTTGGAAAGCAAGAATTTATTCATATGTACTTATATTTGCATAAAGAAAAGCTGAAAGGATATCTATGAGACTGAAAAAGTGGTTAACATTAGATGCAGAAAAATGAAGGGGAAAGATATAGGGGGTGACTTCATACTTATAAGATACTTACATTATTTATTTTAAAAATTTATAAGGTGCCTTCTTAGGAGAAAACTTTACTTTTTTTTCTCTTCATGGAAAGATGAACTACGACATAGGACATATTAACACATAGCAGTTTCAGTGACTAATCAAATAGGGAATTTATAATATTCTTTCCTGATTTACCTGTTTGTTTTAGGTCATACTAGTCTTGTGTTGGACTATGCCAATTATAAAACTAGATAACCCACCTGAGGTTGTTCAAACCAATGACTTGATCTTGAACTACCATGTGTTAGAAGACACTTCTCTGTGAATTTTTAACACTCCTGCAGTCTTGCAAACAGAAGCACTGACAGTTACTTGTTTTAGATTATCTTTTCAAGGATGTTTGTAGCGCAAACAGACATAGATAGAGATAGTATCTCCATCTGGAGCAAAGGTGGGTTTGTTTATTACCCAGTATAATAAAAAGAATGTCTCCCTCCAAGGCAAAGGTAGCCCATTGTAAAAGATTGGAGTTTCCTGAGCTAGTGGTTGTTTTAGTTTTGGTTTTGGTTTTCATTCATGTTATGCAGGCATCACTTTGCCTTTTTGCATCATCCTGAAGAAGTTGAGGTTTGGGGAACCACCACAAGAAATGATCTTATATTGAATAGTACAATGGCAGTGTGTAATGAACTATCCTTTGTCTCTGAGCCCAGAATATCATGTTTGCTGCCAGCAACCATAAAATGTCAGCAGACTACCTTATTAGCTTGCAAGTAGCAAAAAGTCTCAGACCCTTCATGGTCTTGATAACATTTAGACTTTTATGTCCAAATTTGTGACAGATACCTTGAGGCCATATAAAACAAGTTTCCTTGTCTCCTGAATCATTCCTCAATGTTAATTTAATTTCATGTTCAATTCATTTAACAATGTGCAATTATGAGTGTATGCATACATGTATTTTATAGGAAAGGATGTAGAAAAATCAAGTTAGGACTAGTTAAAATATTTTCTATCACTTAGAAAATATACTTAATGAGGAGCATGCCTGGATGGCTCAGTTGTTAAGCAGCTGCCTTTGGCTCAGGTATGATCCCAGTGTCCTGGGATAGAGCCCCACATAGGTTCCCTGCTCGGCGGGAAGCCTGCTTCTCCCTCTCCCACTCCCCTGCTTGTGTTCCCTCTCTCGCTGTGTCTCTGTCAAATAAATAAATAAAAATCTTAAAAAAGAAAGAAAGAAAGAAAATATACTTCTGGGGGAAACTGGATTTTAGACTACATTCAAAGCATCTTAAGGATTTTTTTAACATGATTTTCTTGTAAATGGAAAATGACTCTTATAAAAATTAAAACAGTAAGATGAAAAAGAAGGAAAAATAAGCCATATCAGATAGTGTATTATACTCAGATCTATTCTCAGAAATAGCAATTAGTGTTTGACCAAACTTGTTCTTAAATGATTGTCTGCATTAAATCAGTCAACTATCTTCAAAGTAACAGAATAAAAGTTATAAAATAGTACATGGAAAGATTCCATTTGTATATAAGCATGTGCATGAACCTGGAAGATTGACAATTTTAGTATAGATTTCCTCCAGGTAGTGATATATCATGTATCTTAATTTGTTTTCTGTGCCTTTCCATGTTTATTGACTAAAAAGAAGAAGCTGGTATTATTTCTAAAGTTTTAATTATGAAAAGATAGAATTATTTAATTCAATTTTTTTCTTTCCAAAATGATTTGTGAGTATAGGCACATCATATACCAATGATGTCATATATCCACATTGTTTTTCTAATGGCTTTTCTTTAAATGTAATCTAAAATATATCACACACACAAAAATCTTATTTTCTCCATCATTTCAGTAGTTGAAATATCAAAAACTTTGATACAATGACCAAATGTTTGAGGCATCCTTCCTTTACTTGAGTACATGTTTTGATGATATTTTATAGTTGCTTCAAATATATTCAATTTGTTAATTTAAACTAGAACATGCTACTTTTTAAAAACTATGATATTCAATACTTTTAAATCTCTTTTTACCTATAGTTAATCTCTCCTAAGCAGGCCTTCTCTTTCTCTTTTTCCCTTTAATGTTGCCTTTATAGAAACATGGCAGTTTTTGATAATTAATAGTAACATGAAGCTGCTTGAAGAAGGAGATGGTTTATTATATTATTTCTGAAGATCAAGAGTATGACACAGACATTTCTTGAATTTGTTGACATTCACTTGTGAAATTCTTAATGAAAAACTGCTCTCAGTTCTGAGAGCTGAAGCGAGGACTTCTTTCTCTCAGCATTAAAATTGATTTACTAACTCACTGTCCTAATGACTGTCATCGACATTTATATAGATTTGTTTTATTGAAGCATATAAGTAAGTAGTCAGTTCTTTTCACAGTAAAGAGGAAAAGAAATGAAAGAACTAAAGAGCTCTGCATTTCTTCCTTCTTATAAAAGGAAACATCCTTCATGTCGGATGTTTAGCCACATCTCAGGCCTCCAGCCACTAGATGACAACAACTTCCTCAGTCATGACAACCAAAAATATTTCCAGATATTGCCCAAATTCCTTTGAAGCAAAATCACCCCAGTTAAATACTGATGTAATCAAAATTTGCAAGATGTAGTGGGTTATGCTAACTGACAGAACTAGGGATAGGATATACTAGTTAACCAAGTGATACATTTTATTAAAGTCTTAGTCTTGTTCATACTCTTTGATACTGGTAACCTCATCTTGATAAAATTCGTTCCTCAAATGCTCTCTACTCATGTAAAGGGAAAAAAAAAAAAAAAAAGCTTTGGTAGGTGAATGAGAAGAGGTTATTGTCCAATGAGAATAAAGGAAGGGCATTTGGCCCACAAATATATTCTATCCTCATAAAGAGTCAAAGATAGTTATTAGTTATCTCCTTTCTGAAAACTCTGGAAAACCACCTCAACAAGCCAATACTGGAATCCTCCAGAAAAATAAGGTAAGCAAATCGTGGCTTGCTTATGCTTGTTGCTCCTGCACAGTTATTAGTAACAATTCTGTTCACTCTTAAAAGTGTCTCAGTTTAGGACACCAAACTAAAAAATGTAAACCTTTGTCAGCCTCAGTGTTCTACTTTTGAATTAGTAATAGTTACTGGCTTTCTAGTCTTAATTTCCCCACAAAGATGTACTGAAACACACTGAGGTTAATAACTGGACAGGCTGTTTTGTCTGGTATTTAAGAGCATCAAAATCTACGCTCGAGTTCTAGCTCCATCAATTATTAGCTATGATACTTTGGGTCTTGGTTTCCTCATCTTTAAGATGAGGTTAAGAACAGCAGTTGCTTCCTCATAAGATAACATACACAAAATACTTAAATGGCATTTCTAAAAAATAATATACATAATATATGTATAAAATACTTAGAACACTTTCTGGCACAATACTATTACAAACCTGTTTCATTGTCTTGACGCTTGTCTTTTCTACTATATACACAGGAGAAAAAAAGGTGTGGGAGGTTATACATATGCTTTTCCTTATAATCTGAAATAGTGCCATCAATATGTTCATATCATTCTTAAGTTTTCTATTTGATATTTTAATAAAATTCTAATCACATTGCACTTGGTTTTTATATGCTCTACTTATGTACTCAATAATTTCATTTATGTTTATATAATTTTCAATATTACATTTAAACTATTATTATGGCTACTGCATTCTATTTATTCTTTCTGGAGAATTATTTTTGATAATTATGTGGGCAGTAGTTGGGAAATGAGTGACAAACTTCTAAGAGTCCTCAGTAATCCCCCCTCCTGATATTCACATTTTGGGTAATCTTTCCCCTTGATATTTTTTAGTGACTTGTTTCCAACCTGTAAAACATGACAAAGGTGAAGGGGTGTCACTTCCATAATTATGCTACTGAAGATTGTGACTTCTATCTTGTTAGCAGACTGTATTTCTTTCATAGATGATAGGGTTTGATGGAGCAACTTGACATGTTGGAAAGGCCTCTGTGGCAAAGAGACTTGAGTCCAGCAACCATGAAAAAGTGAATAAAACCAACAACCCCATGAACTTGGAAACAGATCCTTTCCTAGTTAAGTTGTAACATGACTAAAGACAGAAGATTTCTTGATTATAGTCTGTAAGAGTCTCTGAAGAAGCAGGCCCACATTCTTGTTCAACACAAACTGTGAGAGAATAAATACGTGATGCTTAAAGCCAAGTTTTTTTGAAAATAATGTGCTACAAGAAAGAGAATTCGTTCAAAGAAAGGGGAACATGGTACATATGCTCATGAGCTCTTCTTACCTAAAAGTGCCTTTAATTAAAAATAAACTTGTTGCCTCTCCTCTATATTTCTTTATCTTATTGACATTATCAAAACCTTGGTCTTTCGTGTAAATGCCTGTATAAAACTTAAGAAATTTTACTATGAAAGTGAACAGAAAATGGAAAGTGGGAATAAAGGGGGACTTGCTCTTTTTTTTCTTTTATTTTCTTTTGTTTTGCTTCAAGTGCATAATCCAGGGAGAGGTGACAGAGGCAATGGAGGTGGTAGGGAGAAATGCAGAAGAGAAGTTCTTAAGGAAGCAACCTGGGATGGGATCCAGAGGAGCAGAGATGGAAGGATCCACTTTGACTGGAGGGACAATATTTTATCCCTTATGTCTCGGAGGGCAGGAAAGAGGGGTAAATATTCACAAATATTGGTTATCAGAAAAGAGAATTCATGAATCAGAGTATGAAATCTGTGCACTACCAATATAAAATGATTCAAATGTAATAAACTGATAAACTATATAGAGATAATTAAACTATTTCGCATAAGATGGTAAATATTGTCAATTCCTCTGGTTTACTTGGGGAGAAGACAGATATATTACTCATAGGTGACATCTATGTTCTACTTTGTAAAAAGTTTTAACATGTGAGGAAATAGAAGAAAGCATGTACTTTTATCTGCCATCAGAAATAATTAAGTACTGAAACTGAATCAGTAGTGAATCTGCAGCCAAAGAGCGAGCTAAAATTGAATCTGTACCTTTGAAGAGCCACTCATGTTTCAACTTAGCCTCAAACAGCTATTTATTCATACTACTATCAATTTGTGTTAGCCAGTTATAAAAAATCAGCGTTATTCTTGCCTTTGATCCCTGAGGGCACTGAAAAATACTTTCTTGGACATGAACTCAAGAGGATTTTATTCTAGTCTAATTCTCCAGGGCTGCTGGCTTCATGCCCAGATACCTCAGAATGCAGGTCAGCTGGTGAAATGGTCATGTTCTCATTTCTGCGAGGAGCAAATGATGCCCTTTTGCTGTGGATAGACTTCTAGGGCATGTTAAATTCCATTCTAGGTAAAAAGAGACAAATGGAAACAGAAAGGTTCATGGCAAAAGTGCATAATATACTGAAGACGTTCCCCCGTGCCAGAGGACTTGCCATTGCCACCCATAAGAACAATGTGATCAGGGAGCACTGAAATGAGGACAACGCACTGACTGGTTCACAATTATTTAATGTCAATTTAAAGAACCGTCCTTTATTGTGATGATTACTGCAATTTATATTTTTGTGCTAAAATACATTCTATATATATGTTTTTGTACACAGTTTGGACAAAGTAATGTTGTTCACACAATTTTTGAAAAAATTAAAGTTGTCAACCTTATCATGAAATCCAAATATTTGGAAAATGTTAACCTTGGCTAATTGGATGGTCAGTTTTTATTTTATACCAGAGTGGTAAAAGTCAGGTTGTGTTCATATTTTAACTCTAGGAATGACATTCTGACCTTGGGCAGATTACTTAGTTAGTCTATTCCTTAATTTCCTCAAATAGAAAATAGATTAACAAAAGGAACTTAGCTCAGAAGTGAGCAATTAGTTCATTCATATATGTACAATGCTTGGGAAAGGAAGTTTGCTCAGGGTAGTCTATTATTCATCTCTAAACATTGAAACTCTATTGGTACAATTGTAATAAATGTTAATTTATTAATGTTAGCTAGTTTAATGTAACAGCAGTGAAACTTTGGAAAATCTCTCTCTCTCTCTCTCTCTCTTTTTTAATTAAGCACGTATTTGTTGAGCAATTATTGTGTTCTGGATACTATCCTACAATTTAGAAATGCAAAATTAAAAAATTAAACCAGACAGGACCCTCAGAGAGTCTATAAGCTAAGATTATTTCTTAATTTGCAATAAGAAATTTCATTTCTGTTCAAGCAGAAATTATTTTAAACTGATGACCCGTGCTTGGTATTAAGCAGCAGTATGAGAAGGAAGGAAGGCACAAAGAAGGCAGGATGGTGCAAAGAAGATGGCCAGTGACAAGGGGGACTGGAAAGAATCCAAAAAGAGAGAAAAATAAATTCAAAGTGACTGATTATGAAAGTTTGTTCATTTCTGTTTTTGCAACGATTTAGCCCAGAAATGTGTCCTATAAAAAGTAGTCTTTCTGTAATTTTCTTCTAACATAGAGTGAACAACATTGTTTACTTAGTAATCACATAGTGCCTCAACTTCAAGAATTTTTTAGAGGGTGACCTGTGGGGTTAGTAACACTTTGATCTGGATTTGACAGAAATATAATCGTAAACTGATTTTGACCTGCATAATCACAATCAGTAAAAGCTTCAACCAGCTAATGCAAATATTTTCTGTTTATAAAAGGTAAAGTGAGTAATAGAATCTGTTCACTAATCACTTGAAATGTCTCCATTATCCACCTCCCACACCATACAGTTTATTTTCCACTCCAGTGAATGCCAAAGCTACCATACAAGGTATACATCGTCTTCTTCTTCTTCTTCTTTTTTTTTTTTTAAGATTTTATTTATTTGACAGACAGATCACAGATCACAAGTAGGCAGAGAGGCAGGCAGAGAGAGAGGGGGAAGCAGATTCCCTGCCGACCAGAGAGCCCGAAGCAAGGCTCGATCCCAGGATCCTGGGATCATGACCTGAGCACCGAAGGCAAAGGATTTAACCCACTGAGCCACCCAGGTGCCCCAAGGTATACGTCTTCTTAACTGGATATTTATTTACAATTCTCTTTGTATTGTTTCCTATAATTTTCCTTGGCTCACTTTGGTAGATTGGAAATTGGAAACCAGTATAACACAACTATAAAATTCAGGAAAAATGGGAGATCTATATTTCTTCTTTCTTTCTTTCTTCCCTTCTTTCTCTCCTTCCTTCTTTCTTTCCTCCCTCCCTCCCTCCTTTCTTTCTTCCTGTCTTTCTGTCTTTCTTTCTGTCAGTCAATTCCCATAAAAAGCATGCCCACAGTTGGCATGAAAAACTACTGGTTGAACAAGTAGCTCATACCTTACATGGCAAGAAATTCACCAGAATTCACATGCACCACAGAAGATGAAGACCACCACATAACAATTTTGTCCTAGACTGACATTGTTGATACTAGATGAATGAGGTATAACTTCTTTCAGTTATTGTTCTAAGAATAAGTTTGGACACTTCATTGAAGCACTGATTTTTTTTTTTAATGCCTACTGAATGACGGTGGAGCCAAAGGTCTAATTAGCAATTTTAGTATGTTGCTATGAAGTTACATTGAGTAGACATAGGTACACATCTCAGGAATAGAAGGTGAGGGGGAACAACATCTAATATAAAAAGTCTAACTCAAACTTTAGCTTGTGTTTTTTATAGTAAAAATGATAGAGACAGATGTCTTAGTCAAAATTAATTTCCTACAGCATTTCATGCCTACCATGTGAGACAATGATATAACTGGTGGTCGCAGTATGCCTTAAGTCTTTGTCAGAGAAGGATCCAGAGGGAGAAAGAATACACTCTCAAGAAGTCCTCTCTATGACTGAAGTGATGCAGTTATCACTCTGTCTGATCTTGAAGGGTCTGTTTAGCCAAAGGTTCTTTCTCTGGTTTTATAGGTCTAATTAACTGGAGATTTTTGACCTGGTGGAAAAGATCCTTGGTTGTGGTTGAAAACATGAGCTATCAGAGAGAGAGAATTGTCCATGGCTACATGGATGACCACCAAATCAAGTGGTTTTTTGTGTGTGTGTGTAAAAAATAAATGAACTAGACAAATATCTATGTCTATATTTCATTTAGTACTAGAAATGTTTAAGTTCCTCCTCTCAAAGTTTTTTTTTAAATTGGCATCTTGAGAAATACATTTAAAAATTCATGCTTATTAGTATAAAGATATTTTTCATAGTTGATGCTTGTTTGCATGTAATAGCTGTTTGGGTTGGCACTATTTCAATTCTGTTGTGATTTCAAGTAAAATGTAAGTCCAGGAGATTTTCTTTTCTATTTTCTAAAGCTGTATGTATCTTAAGTCATACAAATTTAGAAACAAATTAGTTTGTTGTTTGCAGACACTGGTAAAAAAAACTAACCAACATGCATTCTAGGTAACCCCATCCCCTTCCCAAGAGGACTAAAACAAATTGCTTATCAATTTGTCTTTGCACTCAATAAGAATAGGTGTCAATAAGTGTAACTTGGAATCACAACCATGAATTCTTTAAACTTTGGGATCAATTTTTGCAGAGTATAAAAACTTTTCACACAGTGCTATATACTCCAGCCTAGCAGAAAGTATTACCCTTAGATACAACCCAATTATTCATCAGCAGAAAGAGATGCAATCCCAGGACTGGACTATTATTTCAGATGCAATTTCTAGTTATCTCTTGGAATATCTTTGCTGTCATGGAAAAATATTTTGGTAAATTCACAACATCGATCCAATGCTCAAAGATGTCTTTCAGAATCTCTTTCAATGAAAAAGGAATATAAAAACTCCATGAAGTTGCATCACACTATTCTCTAGCTGATACAGTTTCAGATGTTTGTAAATGTTATTGCTCACAGAAAAGCTTCAATATGATTTAATGTGACAATGCACAACTGACACTTTTTCATAAAAACATGTTTAAACTTTTGATACCAACATAGGATCTATCTTTTAAAATGCTTAGGGGTAGAGGAAAAAAAAAAAGTTCTTCGAGTCAATTTCTTTTTTTCCAACCTCTTATTTGATCTTTGTGCCAGTCTCACCGTCGTCATGCAAATTCACTCTTCAACACAACTGAGAGCTATGTTGTGTGAAAACAGATCTGCTTTTTGTAAACAACACAAACTGTGTTCCATCACCACAGGTATGTATCCAATGCCTGCTATGTATCAAGCACTGTGATAGGTATACATCGATAAATATCAGTAAAGTATAAAAGCCCACAACGTCTTGAGTGTTTTCTATTCTTGAGAGTTTTCTATTGCCAATTCATTCTTCAATACGACATATGTAACTCCCATTCCATATCCATCGAACTTCTGCAACTTGATTTCTCTTTATTCCACTTCATGCACTCAATCCTCCATTCACACTTCTCTTAACCCCAATACTCCATGCCCCTTTAGTCATCTGTGGTGTTGTCCGTGACATATTCCTCTCCCACAAACTGGAATAATACCCCTTCTCAACCTGTCAAGCACCTACATACTTCAAGACCATGGTCAAAGTTATTTCCTAGTCAATAAAATATTTCCTAATAAGAGCCATTCACTCCCTCTTCTGAGTTTTCAAAGTGCTTTGTTCTTCCCTCATCCAGATTAGCATTAAAATCATACCATGCAGTTTCACAGAAAATGAGGGATGAAAATTAAAAAGAGAATTTAAAAGCTGAATGTTATAAAAGAATAATGTGAAATAAATCTATTGTTGTTCATTAAGTAAATATGTTGGCAGAAAGCAATGTGACTGTTTTCTCAGCAAAGTCAACGGGGCGTGGGGGAGGGAGGATGAAGATAATCGTTTACTTTACAAAATGCTGAAAAGTTCATGTACTAAAATGTAAAAGTGAGAATAAAAACTGCTTTGTACATACAAAATACATGAATATGTATTTTTTCAAATAGCTATTTTTCCAGGACACCAAAATTCCTACTACTCAGGGAAACTACTATTAGCATATCAAAGAGGTATACAGACTTGTTTTTTCAGTCTACACTAGAGCATTTTGAAAATGAAGTCACTCTTGTAGCCAGAATCACAAGAAAGAAATCCATTAAAATAAGTAAGGAGAAATTCAGAAAGCAGGTAAATTCAAGGACACACATGTTGAAATAAACATCTAGTGAGGGTTAATGCAAACAGATCCTTAAGATATGTGATTATATTAAAACCTCTCCCTAATGTGCATAAAGGAAAATGAAAGCTTATTAAAGAATTCATAAGAGCTGTAGTATGGGAAGGAGTGTGATATTCAGTTTTATGTGTCAGCTTGACTAGGATATGGCTCCCAGTGATTCAATCAAATACTAATCTAGATGTTGCTGTGAAGGCATTTCATATATGACTAAAGTCCAGAGTTGACTTTTAAGTAAAGGGATCATTTTAGTTAATTTGGGTGGGCCTGGTTTAATCAGTTGAAAGATGCTATGAACAGAACTAAGACTTCCTCATACAAGAAGAAATTCTGCCTATGGATAGCAGTTTTGACTCATGCCCCAGAGTTCTAGCCTACCCCTCCTGAAAGGCCTGCCTTAGAGAGTTACCTCAGACTTGCATTGTTACCTCCCAAAATTATGTTAAGTCAATTCCTTGCAATAAATCTCTAAATAATATTTCTCCAACTAATTATGTTTCCCTCACTAAACACTATTACATGAAGTTTAATGTCTTCATATGTCACATTTACAATCCTTTCAGTCAATATATAGTCACTTAGCAAGCAGGTTTTTTTCAAAGTTAATAGCAAGTAATTGAATTCAGCTAGTCTCTACTTAGCATTTGACTGATTGGTCTATTCAGTCAAAATGGTTTTGCCTTCTGGATGAGCCATTTACCATGACTAAATCTAAACTTCTGATCTTACCTTCAGACATGTTCCTCTTCTCTAATCTTTGATGTGGCACATTGAAGTTCATCTCAGAAACTGAGAATCATCTTGAACACATTTCCTTTTCTCATCTCCCACATCAAGTCCATCACTGTTTATAAAAGCAATCCCAGGAACCTACATACAAAGGACTTAGGGAGGCTGTGAACACAATGAGCTGGAAGCTGAGAAACTAGGGCGCATCGCAATTTACAAAGAATTGACAGAAGGTCAGTGGTTCCACTCTCAAATACAGCACATTGACCACTTCCCTTTCTGCACAGTACTATCCTACTGAATGGATAGTGGCCTTCTAACTGCACTTCCTGCTTCCACCTCTCTATTTGATGAGTATTTATTGAGCACTAACATGAGAAGGACATTTTTTGGCACTAGAGTTTAATTAAAAAAAAAAAAATTCTGCCACCTTGGAGCTTGCATTCTTTTGGAAAGACAGACATACACAATGAACATAATAATCTAGGAAATTACCTATTAGAAGGTAATGAGTGCTCTAAAAAATTAAGTAATGTAAGAGAAATGGGAGTTCTGGGAGTATGTGAGAAGTGCTACCTTTGAAAGACTCATTAAGGTAGGGCTCAAGGAGCAAAAATGACATAGAGGAAAGGCCCTAAGTCAAGAGGGTGAAAGATGATTTGTTATTGTAGGTGTGATTAGGAAAAGCAAGGAGTCAAGGTGGCTGAGAGAGAGTGAATAAAGATGAGAGGGAAGGATATCAGAGAGCTCACAGAAGTGAGGAGCAGATTATGCAAGACTTCTGAAAGTCACTAAAGTTTACTCTATATAATAAAAGGCATTAAATAGTTTTGAACAGAGGTTGTCATCATCTGAATTAAGCAATTTAAAGGATTCTGACTACTGCTGTGTTGAGAAGGAAGAGTAGAGGAGTAGGTGTGATGCAAGAAAATCAGTAAAGAAGTTATTACAAAAATCTAAGTACACTTGATCTTAGCCAAAAGGCTGAGAAGCGATACAAAAATCTAAGTAGATGGCACTGTGAAGAAACATGGTCAGATTACATTCAAATACATTGTACATTCAAATACATCCTATTCTGCTTAGAATATAATTCCAATTCTTTAAACGTGGGTGACCAGGTCTTTTATAATTTGGTCTTTGCTTATGTTTTCCCCAACCTATCTCTCCTAATTTCTTCTCTCGGTACCCACACTCTATTTTCTATCCATACTCAACTATTTGCTTTGCTTCTGGGGTCTGTCCATATCCCTTCCTCAAAGGAAAAATCTTGCTGAATGCTCCAACTTCTCGCCTGCTCATTCTTTTTTTTTTTTTTCAGATTTTTATTTATTTATTTGACAGACAGAGATCACAAGTAGGCAGAGAGGCAGACAGAGAGAGAGGAGGAAGCAGGCTCCCCACAGAGCAGAGAGCCTGACGTGGGGCTTGATCCCAGGACCCTGGGATCATGACCTGAGCTGAAGGAAGAGGCTTTAACCCACTGAGCCACCCAGGCACCCCTCACCTGCTCATTCTTATGTGGTCTTTGGGATTCACCTTAGCTATCATCTCTTCTGAGAAATACTTTCTGATCCTCCCACGGCATAATAATGTTCCCTTTGTGTCTTCCCATAGCAATGTGTGCTTACCATTACCATAATACTCTTTTTATGAATTGTTACTCTTTTATTTATATCCCATCCTCCACTTGACCCCAAGTTACTTGAAAATCTACTATGGAGCCATTACCAAATGTTGACTTAATGCATAACCGATGAATTCTAAATCCACACTAGATCTCTGGATTTGGGAAATACCCTAGTCTTAAAGATCTGAAAGGACTCTAATCACACCATGCTCTCTTCCATCTGTACTAGCTATGTTAGTCTTTTCATTATTCTAACAAGCCAAATTCTTTTTCTCCTGAGAGTCTTCACATACCTTATTTCTTTTGCTAAGAGTACTCTTCTCTTCAATCTTCCCCTGAAAACTTCCTCATGCTTCAGGTAATATCTTTGGTCTCACTTATTTAGTAGTGTCTTTCTAGACACTCCAATCTGAATTTAAGCACTTCGCTTAATGCTCTCTGAAAGACCTGAATTACCATTTACTCTCTTTAGCAAAACTCATATTAGTATGGCTGTACTCATGATTGTTGCTTAATATTTCTCTTCCATTAGTCAATAACCTCAATGAGGTTAGTGTCAGATCTGGTTGTCTTTTTTTCTTTTTTTTTTTTCTTTCTGCTTTTGTGTATCTATTTTTAACTTTTTAAGTGAAGAATACTATTCATAAAGAACAGCATATATATCATTAGTGTGGAGCTTGATGCATTCCAACACAAAAAAAACACCTTTGTTAAAAACTCCGAGGTAAAATAACAGCTTATTCTTAACACTTAGGAAATTCCCTTCATTCTCTAATCTTGTCTTCAGAAACTCCCCACAAGGTGTAACTACTATTCTGAGTTTAACAGCATAGGCTCCCTTTGCTATAGACAGATAGACAAATAGACAGACATAGATATAGAACCTTGAGTATGTGCTAATGTTTTTTATCATTATGTTTATATGACCCATTCATACTGTTACATGCAACTTAAGTTGTTCATTTGCATTACTGCATGACATTTCATTATATAAATATACCATCATTTATTTATTCATTCTAATGATGGTATATATTTAAATTATTTCCAGATTTTGACTATTATCAATGTTGTTGCTAGGAATTTTCTTGCACATATCTTTAGGTGAATATATATGTGTGTGTGTGTGTATATATATATATATATATATATTCATATGCACACAGATATATGTATGTATTTCCTTGTGGCATATATCAAGAAATGGAAATACTAGGTTAAAAATACATATATTCAGCTATAGTCAATATTGCCAAACAGGTTTTAATTTTATCTTATTTTAAAGACTGTATTTATTTATGTGAGAGAGAAAGCAAGAGAAGCAGACTTCCCCGTGAGTGGGGAGCCTTAGGAACAGGGTTCTATCACAGGAGCCTGACCCAAGCAGAAGGCAGATGCTTAACCAACTGAGCCACATAAGAACCCCTGCCAAGCAAGTTTTAAAAGTAATTGTATAAGGAGTACCTTGCTGGTTCAGTTGGTAGAGCCTGTGACTCTTGATTTTAGGCTCATGAGTTCGAGCCCCATGTTGGCTATAGACCTACTTAAAATTTTAAAAATAAATAAACAAAAGTGATTGCACCAATTTGCATTCTCACTGAAGAGTTTCAGTTGCTTCAACTTCTTAAAAGTTCCTTGCAAATAACAGAGATTTTCAGTCTTTCACTGCAGACATTTTGGTGGGTAGGTAGCAGAATCTTACTGTCCTCTTAATTTGAATTTCCTGATGATTAGCATGGTTAAAGACGTTTTTTGCATGTTTATAGACATTTGTATATCTTTTAAATAAATATATATTCACATGTGTTGCCTATTTTCAATTGGGTCATATGTCCTTTTTTACTGATTATAGTCTTGTCAGATATATGTATTGAGACTATATTTTTTTAGCCCCTGTGGATTCCTTTCTACCCTATAATGACGTTTTTCTGATTTCCAGATGTTCTCGATCTTAATATAGTTTAATATGTCACTCTCTCTATATATAGTTAGGGTTTGAAGCTGTGTGTGTCTTCTTTAAGAAAGCTTTGTCTATTCCAAGGTCACAAAGATATTCTTCAATCTTTTCTTGAGGAAACTTTATTCATTTGTCTTTAACATTTAGACCCCAAATCTATTTGAAATCGATTTTTGAGTATATTTTTAAGATAGGTGTTGTCTTTTTTATTCACAGATATATTTTCAGCATCTAGCAATCTATACTGAGTAAGTAATTTTTAAATGACTGACAGAATAAATGAATGAATGAACACATAGTTTTGGGTACTTCTAAAAAAGTAAGATATGTAGGATAATGTGTATATAGCAGTATTATAAGTCAGCTATTCAAAATTCTATTTCCAACCTCATTATCCCTTTTCTGATATAAATGTTAAATCTTAACATCTTAGCTTCCATTACTGTCAGAGATACACAGAGATAGATAGGGATAGACACGTGGCACGTTTCAAACCAATAAGACACATGAAGAAGTCAATTAGGTGATGTCCCTTTCTTTTTCTCCTGCCACTGGCCAGTAAAAGGCAAATAGTATGGTGTCTAAAGATAACAGTAGCCATATTGCAACCCTGAGGCTACAAATGAGGATGAAAAAACAACAACAAAAAATATTTAAGAAAAATATCTAAGCAAAAGCGTAGTAAGAGCCCTGGTTCTCAATAGCTTTACTGTTCAGTGATATTCCAGGGATACAACTGAACTTTTATTCTGTATTACAAATAACCTCCATTTTTGTTGTTTGGTGACACATATGTAGCTTTAATTTTCTTTGTTTGCAACACAATGCATTCATAAACGGAGAAATCTAAGGTATCGATCTACATTTATGATCTGAGAATGCCATATGTTTTGAAGGCACTTTCTCATCCACTATAAATGAAACTGAAGAAATGTCTTTCTTCTTAAATGGTATTGTGCTCACATATGTCATCAAAAAGTCCTAGCCTAAACCCTAAACCCTGACTGTAGTCTACTAGCTATTTCTCTCTTGAGCAATAGTAACATCCACTGGTCTTTTATTTTCTCTTTATTAAAAAATAAAACAAAACTGAAAAAACATCTCATTTTGAGAGTAATTTTAGAGAAAGGTTTATGATAAATGTAGGAAAGGCACTTGACACAAGGTAGGTGTTCAATATGTCTTATTTATATTTATAGTACTTACTTGAGAGAAGCATCAGGTAAACAATAAACAAGCAAACAAAACTCCAGGCAATTTTTTTCCAATAAAGATGTGCACTAGAAATACATCTTTGTACATATTTGTCCAAATATCAGCTCTCTTGGAAGACATATTTGGCATTCATATAACCTATATGAGGTTCATTTAAAATACCTTTCACTTTGTAGAAAAAAGGCAGGGATGTTTTCCGATATTTACAATATTAAATTATACTTAAAATTATAAATTTTTATTATTATTCTGGAAATAATTTAAATTATCATAGCCTAAAATACTTTAGGAAGTTTCCAAGATATGGGAATTATCACACAGTTGCATTAGTACCGGGAAAGGAATTCTAATTATCTGATTGGAAGACACTTTATTTAGCCAAATCTTGAAACTTACAACAAATACTTTTTTTTTTAAGATTTTACTTATTTACTTGAGATAGAGAGAGAGACCATGAAACGGGAGGCAGAGAGAGAGGCAGGTGCAGACTCCCTGCTAAGAAGGAACCCTTATGTGGGGCTTAATCCCAGGACCATGGGACCATGACCTGAGCCAAAGGCAGATGGTTAACTGACTGAGCCACCAAGGTACCCCACAACAAATGTTTCTTTGGAATACTCATATTTTTTCTCAAGAAGGCAACAAGCATAATTTTTATACTTATAATCTCATATCTATAATTGTGTATGTACTAATGCATTAATAAAAGCAAATTTATCTTTTTTCACAATAGAAAATTGAATCAGATACTAAATTAGTTTATACAAATAGGATACTGCATTGGTTCAAATATTTGATTTATTTTTCAAGCAAGACAGACAAGTTGAGCAACAAAGAAAAATTAAGAGTGATTTTTTTTTTTAGAAGACTGAAATGCACTTGAAATTGATAAAGCACCAATTTTAGTCGCATACAAAGCATTAAGAAGATTAAGGGAAAAGAGCAAAGAAACCAGTAAACCTTTAACCGACCTTTTAAAAATTTCATTAGGCTTAGAAATGTTCCTGAGGAGAGAAAAATAACAGATCTTTCTGCTTTTTGTTGTTGTTGTTCAGAAATAAATCAAGAAATTATATCCTAATCAATTGAAGATGTGCATTTCAAAAAATCACTGGGCTGTAAGGGAACGAATACTGGCAAAACTTATTAGTATACAATCCAGTTACTTCAATACTAAGAAGAGAAAGTCATGCCAAATTTTAGTAGTTCTTGGAAAATTATTATAGCAATCATATGCAAGGGAATTCAGAAGCTGTTTCAAAGTGTCATCATTAGTTTCTTATAGAAAATTCTGTCCGCAATTTTTAAAACTGAAAATAAAATACAGCCAAAAGCTCAGAATAGCCTATCAAATGGTATAATACATTTGTTTAATTCTCTTTGCAAAAAGCAATCTCAGGTATCTATAGGAAGAACAAAGGAATAATAAGAACACCTTACATCTAGCAATCACTACTGTTATGGCACATGCACACTTGTTACCTCATTTGAATCACTTGTAACTTAGTGAAATAAATGGAGAATTAACAGGCTTCACTATACATATGGAAAGAAATACAATATACCCAGGGTTTATGATTTTGGACTAGAATTCACCTCTCCTCACTATTTGCACAGTATCACCTGTGCTGCATTAAATTACAGAAATAAATTACAACAGGGCTGAGTCAGTCTTACAAATCTGTCTGTGTACTATAATTCAGGTAAACAGAAAAATCCAGAGACAATGGATGGAGAATAAAGAAATAATTCAAGTCCTGAAGGTATTAGTAGTTGCTGTAACTTGCTTTGTTATTGTACTGAGTACTTCTGAATTTTACCATTGTGTCACCAAGTCCTAGTCAATCTGTAAATAAAAATTACAAATTTGGAATGGATATATATATGTATCCTAATTTGTACAATTGCAACTAGTCAATGGAAGGATAAAATGGGTAACTACTATAAAACATAGAGCAAGATATAATTTCTATAAAAATCTGAATATGAGGCCAGCATAGGGACACACAGACACACACAATGATAGCCTAAGTATATGCCCTGGGACATATGCGAAAAATTCAGAGACAGTGGAGATAAAGGACTTTGCTTCTGAAGATGTAAAAGAATATAAACAAGGCAATGAATAAGGCTCTATTCCAGGAGGGTCACCATACTAGGGAGTAAGTATGCAAGACCAACTCCTGGTATAAACAGCAGGTGCAGATGATATGTTCAGAAATAAGTGAACACTTGTGTTACATAAATCACTTAAAATCCAAATTCTGCCCTTTTCACTTTCTTGACACTCTTCCCCAGCTTCCTTCTTTGACTAATGATAAAAGAAACATCAGTTATCACAGGGTCTCCCTTTCCCTAGGGTCTCGTGGACACAAATCGAGAGACTTCTGTAGAGCACTGCATCGCGTGTAGGCATGGGAGTTCCCGAAAAGTCTGTAATCTCCCTGCACAGTAAAGAGGATCCACTAGGAGCGCTTTCTGACCTCTTGAGATGCTGCTGCAGATAGAAGCATGCTCTCCTGAGGAAGCGGACTACATCCATTTCTGGCTCAGTCTGGGGGACAAACTGCTCTCTCTAGTTGCCCTCAGGAGTACTGACTTCTTTACCTTTTCCTTCCAGAACAGTGAGCAGAGCCTTGAAGAAGATACAACTTTCACAAAGTCAGAGGGAGGAAAACGACTGTCTTTATTACGCTTCTGATACTGACCAGAAAACTCTCTGAGAACAGAAGCACAAATGTCTGGGTCATAACCTTGGGTTAGTGGATAAAAGACAAGAGAAAGGAAAAATCCAAGAATTAAGCTTGTCCTGTTTTCCTGGTAACTTCTAACTATGCCTGCATACCTAAAATTTGTAGATTAATCGGTCCTGCACAAGAGACAAGAGGACAAAACCCAATAACTCAAAGGGAGAATAATAGAAAACCCTTTGTGTATTAGGACCTCTAGAAGCCATAACCCTCAATGAATGAATTAGAAGAATATAACCCTACCTCTAGATGGAGGTGACAGGGATTTCTCAGCTGTCCCACTATACTGTGAAAAAAATGAGAGACACAGAGAAAGGACACAGAGAGAAAGGAAGGGAAGAACGAAGAAACAAGTCTCCTGTAAGAATATCTAACCACAGGGTCATCTGGGTGGCTCAGTCATTAAGCATCTGCCATCAGCTCAGTCCCGGGATCGACTCCCCAGTCAGGTTAAAGGAGCCTGCTTTTCAGTGGTAGAGCATTTGACTGCAAAGGAGCCTGCTTCTCCCTCTCCCACTCCCTCTGCTTGTGTTCCCTCTCTCGCTGTGTCTCACCCTCTGTCAAATAAGTAAATAAAAATCTTAAAAAAAAATTTTATCTCACCACAAACTATAGTCCCAGCATGTGACCAAATGAGAAATTTAGAAACTAGTATAAGTCTGAATAAAAATTAACCATAATGAAGCATACAAAGACATGGAAATATTAAAAAAGAGAGAGAACACATAAAGGAAAGTGAAAAGTTCTTAATTATGTCAAAAATGAGTTCAATAAGAGATAACAGGGAGAATGGGGGTGTAGTCAAGTTAATGCTTGAGCATGTCCCAAAGTTCATGAAAGGTCAATTTCAAATAGAGAAGGTAAATAGTTCTCAAGAAGGATAAATCAAAAGACGCTGGTATAAATACACCATAGTGAATATGCTCAATGCCAAAAACCAAGAGAGGATGATTAGAGTAGTTAGAAAGAAAAGATAAAGTTTTTTTTTTAAAGAAAAAACAGCGGGGTGCCTGGGTGGCTTAGTCGGTTAAGGGTCCAAATCTGGATTTCAGCTCAGGGCATGATCTCAGGGTTATGTGACTGAACCCTATGATGGGCTCCACACTTAGAGGGGAGCCTGCGTCAGATTCACTCTCCCTGTCCCTCTGCTCCTCCCCAACTCACGCTTGCACACACACTCTCTCAATCTCTCAAAATAAATAAATAAATCTTTTTAAAATTTTGAAAAAATAGGGGTGCCTGGGTGGCTCTGTCTCTTAAATGGCTGCCTTTGGCTCACATCATGACTGAGCCCACCCTCTGGTTCCCCGGTCAGCAATGTTAGGGCCAAATTAATGTTAAAACCTGTTTAACTATTAGGGCCTGCTTACCCAGAGCAACTCCATATGGCCTAGGGAGCTGTATTATTGTTTACATCCATGGACTTCATTTCAGGAATAAACACCCCAGTAGTTCCTGGTATGGTTCCGATTCCGGTATCGATTCCGGGAGTAAACCGCCTTAACAATAGAAGCCACGTACCTTGGGTCTGTGGTTATGCCCTATAAAACCAGCCTGTGAGATTGGGAGGGGGTCACTCTCTTCGGAGGCGGCCCTGACTGGTCAGTCTGACTTCTAATGCTTGGCACAGAATAAAGCTTCACATAACTTTCACTTTGTCTCAGTCTCGTTCCTTTGATAACAGACTGCAACATTCTGGGGGCTCGTCCGCGATCAAATGATGAGAATTGAGTCACCATCAGAATCTCTGGGGAAAGCCTCTGGAGGTAAGATCTCAAGATTTTATTCTGCAGTATCTGGTCTGTCTGTCTGGTTGCAGAGCTCCAAGGTATAGCCCACCAGGGAGAAGGTGGATGCAGCATTGCTCCCCAGGGCTGGAGAGGATGCGGGGACGCCCCATCCCTCCACTGGTAGATTGCCAGGGGTTTCGAATCCCCCTAGGTGGTCAGGGGACCTGCCAGGGGGTTCGAATCCCACTAGGTGGTCAGGGGACCTGCCAGGGGGTTCTAATCCTCCTAGGTGGTCAGGGGACCTGCCGGGGGTTCGAGTCCCCCTAGGCAGTCAGGGGACCGAGAAAATCCCCACCAGCAGCGGGTTGTATGTTTTTGAGTTAGGATTACATCTTGCACACCCTTAGACTTGATATCTGGTCAAGGAAGGGCCGCTGCATCTGCAGTTGTCTTTGTCTTGTCTTTCTGTTGTCTGTTCTGTTATTTGCTGTGTTTGAAGAAATGGAGAAAGCAGAGAGTAAGGGGACTCTGACTTTTATCTCTCTGTTCCTCCTAATAAATGTGGGGTTTCTCCCTTACTCATTTCTTGTGTTAATGTTATAATTGAAGCCAACTGTGGTTAGTCTAACTCAAGACAGAGACTTTAAGGAATATTCCCAAATAGCTACTGAAACTCGTTTTGTTTCGGGTAAGTTCCCTATCTTCTCTGGCCCGATGTGAACTCCTAGTCCCTCCCCCGCCCCTTGCTGACAGGAATTCAAGGCGTCTACTCCTCTGTTGGGGCTGATGTGCTGGGAAAGGTTGGGAGCCCTTTCTCTGTCTTCTGGCAGCACTTTGTTCTTCTGTCTCCCCCTTCTATTTCTGCACCAACTTGGGTGTGGCCTGTATAACTGGCCTCTAAACCATCCTCGGTGCTTCCTGAATCATGGCTCCTTCTCTCCTCACTGTCAAGGATCAAAAAGAGCTGCTCCTGGACCTAACACCCCCCACTCCAGGTCTTCCGACCCATGTCTCAGGTAAACATTAAACGTGGAGTGGGTCCAGGTGAAACATAAATCAGTATTTGAACTAAGTTAAGTTTGTTGGTTTAATTAAGATAGACATGTCTTTAAAGTTACAGCAGTAAATGTGAAACTTCAATCAAAGTTTACTGAAGGTCAAATAAGCTCATGTTATTAGTTAAAATCTGTTAGCAAAGAAATAACTGAACTGATGGTTAATTATCTGTTTCAAAGTTTTAATGGGTAATTGTTAAAATAGCTTTCAAAGTCTTTGGTAACCTGAAAGTTTAAAGTTTTGGTTGAATGACAAATGGAATTAAGTTATGAACATCTAGGTCTTAACCAAATGAGATAAAATGCTAAAGCATTGAGTACTTGATGTAGGTTTGTGCTTTTGACTTCTTACTGCAAAGAAACTAATAATATTTAAATCTGTTGGTAAGCATGTTTTGTGCTTAACTGATTCATAAATTTGCCATCTACAGAATTCTGTTGTAATGGTTCACAATTGGTTAATACTTAACCATCACTAGAGACTGAACTGTTTCTAAGAATAGAAAATTCTGCTAATTGTAACTAAGACTGAAGGAAGTAAGGGAAATAACCCTACATGTAAAAAAGTAGGAGATACATAAGAAAAATAAGGAATGGGAATACATTTTGTTAAAGAAAAAGGTAATTTTGTACTAAATGAGATGGTTGTTTGAAAGGAAATGGCTTAGGACAAAACCTGGATGCAAAAGAAAGTTGTAGAAAATTTGTGAAGGGAAATCTTCAAAAAAAATTTTTAGGTATGGTCAGGATGGACTACCAAAAAACAAACAAACAAACAACAACCAAAAAATGCCATAAGGTTTTTATTAAAAGTTTTAATGTTCTCTAAAAAAAACAGAGAAAAGGCAGTTGACTGATAGTAAGTTTAAAACAGGGGCACCTGGGTGGCTCAGTGGGTTAAGCCTCTGCCTTCGGCTCAGGTCATGATCTCAGGGTCCTGGGATCGAGTCCCGCATCAGGCTCTCTGCTCAGCAGGGAGCCCGCTTCCTCCTCTCTCTCTGCCTGCCTCTCTGCCTACTTGTGATCTCTGTCTGTCAAATAAATAAATAAACTCTTTAAAAAAAAACAAACAAACAAACAAAAAAAACTGTACACACAAAAAAGAGGGCCTAAGAGAATGAATAGTTTTGTCTTAAAATAAAAATATCTGGTTGCACCAGAACATAAAAGGAGATAGTAAAAGCTAAACTTGAGGTTATGTAGTAAGTTGTAGGAAACTTGGGGAAAGTGACTTTTATTTGCCTTGGTTTATAGGTTTGAAAGGAAACAATGAAATATGTTGAAAATTTAATCATATTAGATCAGTTTTGATGGATCTATTCACAAAAAGGGAAAAAAGACTAATAAATCTTTTCCTGTAAAATGATTCTGTTCAAATGAGGCATAGTATTTAAGGAAGGAAGACTAAAGCCCTGTGTCATGGCAAATCTATATTGGTGATCCACTCAAGTAAATGTTGACTATTATGTAAACTAAAAAGACACTGGTATAAAAAAAAATCTGCTTTCTCTCTGTTCAAAAAGACAAACTTTTCTTTCATTAATTGATCTGAAAAGTAAAAAGAGAATGTAAATGGTTTTCTCTTTTCTTGCCCAGAAAAACCAGTTTCTATGTTTTGTTTTATCAGATCTTAAACATGCATAATCCTATTTAAGCATGTGCTTTAAAACTTAAATTTTAACAACTGTCAACAAGATTTAAATTATAAATGAGATCTCTTTGACTCATAAGGCTTTTCCTTGGTATGCTAAGTTACTCAGGAAGTACTGCTAAACCAATGATATAAACCTTGCGTTACATTTGGGTAAATACTAAAGAGATTCTATGCATTTCCTAAAGTTTTAACCTTTTAATAAGGTCATCACTTCATATTGTAATTATTGAAATGTTATATGTCACAGAAGTAACCTGATTTTCTTCCAGTTAAATTGTAAAACCATATCTATTCTGAGTTTTTGTTATTTGCAATTGTTCTAATTCTCTTGTAAATGAATTCCACCTTAAAGGAGATTCATATAGAGGACTTTCAGAACAAATACAGGTCTATGATATGTTGAAATCCTGGAACTGAAAATTTCCAGAAATAAGAACTGCATTCAAACTAAACCAGAATTAGTAACATGGGACTAGATGAACTGAAAGATTGTAAAGTTGTGTCTCTTAATGTTTTGTCTTATTTTAAACATTGCTGGTTCTCTAATGTTTGCTCTTCCAGACTAAGGAAACTCTTCTTAAGATGTCTGTGACTTACAGGAATATAAAAGTATTTGTAGACAAATCAAAGCATTCAACTTTTCTCTCTATCTGAACCCTCTGAAACTCAAAAGGTCTCAGCAAGTATTCTTTCTTCTATGGCAATAAGTCATTTGCTTAAGTTCAATAAGAATCTGTTCTCCTTGTAACAGGACACCATTGGAAATACTGGTTATTTTACCAAGGCTTAGACTGGAATGTCATCTTTGAGAAAGACTCGGATATGACCAAAGAGCTTAAAGGAACTAAGGTTGACTTTATAAAACCTGGAGCTGTAAAGCCCCTTGAAACTGTTGGCCTGAAACCTTGCTTGCAGAGTTCCCAGCAGCCTCACCAGGTGAGTAAAGAATATCACTTCCTGGCAGGTGAAGGAACCTCAGGATACTTTGAGGACCTCAGGAAGAGGAATTCCCAAAATTGACTGGTATTGCAGGCATGTCTGATGACACGTATATAGCTTGGCTTCTGGCCTGAAGAGGCTATTACAAGCTCCACCAAGAGAGTCCTTATAAGAAGTTCCAGCAAAGCATATTCTAAAAAATCTATATGATCACTCACTGTTCTTGTTGAGCTTATGTAAATAATTAGGCCAAGTTTGTTAAGCCTGGACTTGTTTTTCAAGTAAATTAGTCCTCATTTGGCTCTCTCTGAAAATGAGGATTATTTTAGAGAGAAAAATTATGTTTCAGTAACACATCTTTGTGGATATTAAGTTCTAGATTTTGTTGTCTTTAAATGTTTGTTTACCTAAACTAGACAACTTGAGGTAAACTTCAAAGAAATTGCACAACAGCTCATGTAGACAGTCTTGACTTTGACAGTAAGTCAGCCCCAGATATAAGGAGGGAACTTCAGAAAATTGAAGGATTTGAAGGAAGAATCTGACTGAGTTAGTGGGAATAGCAGAGATAGCCGCTGAGGACTATGAGCGATGCTTGTGGGGGACGAGAGCTCTCTTACAGACTCTGCAGGAGAAAGAGTATCGGGTGTCAGCAATAAAAGCACAGCTCTGTCAGAGCCACGCCACTTATTTTGGCTCTGATATCTATGAAGGAGTGCGTTCACTGTCTGAGTCCAGAAAACAGGTGATCACCCGATACCCCAGCTCCACCACGCCCCGACAAGTGAGGAAGTTTCTTGGGACAATGGGCTACTGTAGGCTGTGGATACTGCGGTTTGTGGAGAGTGCCTGACCTCTCTACGAACTGACTAAGGAAGGACTCACTATGGTAAAGTGGACAGCTGAGGCAGAAGGAGCATTTTGGGAATTACAAACAGACTTACCGAGTGCCCCAGCATTGGCCATCCCAAATGTTACCAAGCCCTTCCACTAATATGTAGATGAAAAGGCAGGGATGGCCAAAGGAGTTTTAACTCAGACTCTGTTAAGGAACCAGAAATTTATTGGAAAATGGATTTTACAGAGATGAAACTGGAAAAATATGGACACAAGTATATGTTAGTTTTTGTGGATACCTTTTCAGGCTGGATAGAGACTTATTCTGTCAAACGTGAGATGGCAGGAATAGTAGCCGAAAAACTACTAGAAAAAAAAAAATTCCTAGGTTTGGGTTGCCTCTCATAATTGGGTCAACAATGGCCCTGCATTTGCGACTTTAGTCTCACAGGCATTAGCCAAGGCCATGGGCACTAATTGAAAACTACACTGTACCTATCAGCCCCAGAACTCCGGACAAGTAAAAAATGAACCGGACTCTTAAAGAGACCTTGACAAAGTTAATTCTGGAGACTGGCGATGGAGGCGTGGACCTTCTTCCCTTCGTCCTCCTTATGGCATGATGTACACCCTACTTAAACAAGGTTACCCCATTTAAAATAATGTTTGGGAGACACCCTCCACTCTGCCCACGACTATAACCTAATGGAAACGACCTAATGGAAATGACTGTACTCCAGACACTGCAGGCATTACAATCTCTCTTAAAAAGAGCCCACGTAGGGATCTGAGCTGCCTACACTGAGACAGAGACAAAAATAAAACCACATCCTTACCAACCCGAAGACTTGGTTTGGATATGTCGCCACCAAATGAAAAACGTGGAGCCTCGCTGAAAGGGACAATTCACTGTCATCCTGACCACCCCCCACGGCAGTAAAAGTAGAAGGCATCAGGGCCTGGATTCACGCGTGTCACATCAAAGAAGCCGAAAACAAGGATACCCCCCATAATGGAGCCACTGCCGGTGGACTCCACTAACTGTGGACTAAATCTAAGACTCAAAAGGGTTTCATAACTTGGTCACTTTTAACCCTGTTCCTACTCAGCAGCAGCCAGGGGACACCTCATCGGCCTAAAACAGCCCAAAAGAAAATCAGAAATACAGCAGATGAAACAACATTCAAGGTTAACAACACCTCAGGTCAACCTGTTTTCACCCTCAAGAACTGGCTGAAGAGTTAAAGAATTGACTAATCTCCAAAGAAAAGGGGGGAATGTTAGGGCCAATTTAATGTTAAAACCTGTTTAATTATTAGGGCCTGCTTAGCCAGAGTGACTCCATATTGCCTAGGTAGGCATATTATTGTTTATATCCACGGACTTCATTCCAGGAATAAACACCCCAGTAGTTCCTGGTATGGTTCTGGGTTTCGATTCTGGGAGTAAACGCCTTAACAATGGAAGCCACGTACTTTGGGTCTGCAGTTATGCCCTATAAAACCAGCCTGTGAGATCGGGAGGGGGTCGCTCTCTTTGGAGGCTGCCCTGGCCAGTCAGTCTGACTTCTAATGCTTGGCATAGAATAAAGCTTCACATAACTTTCACTTTGTCTCAGTCTTGTTCTCCTGGCTGGTCAGTAAAACTTCTAATGCTTGGCATAGAATAAGGCTTTGCATAACTTTCACTTTGTTTCAGTCTCGTTCCTTTGATAACAGACCCCTACAAGCAAGAGCCTGCTTCTCCCTCTCCCTCCACCTGCCCCCACTTGTGCTCCCTCTTTCTCTTGCTCATTGTCTCTCAAGTAAATAAATACAATCTTTAAACAAATAAAAAAAGAAAACCAATAACAGTGACTTGTTAATAGCAACAATGGAAGCCGAAAGCCAACACAATAATGTCTTCAAATACATATTTCTGTATAGTCAAAGAAAGTATCTAAAAAATGAAGATAAAAATGAAGATATTAACTGACTTCCTCTAAAAAACTTCTAAGGAGGCTTGGGGGGCGGGGGGACAAGATGGCGGGGTACTAGGAAGAGGCGTCTTTTCAGCTGGTACCCCAAAGTGAGCTGATTACCTACCAAAGAACTCTGATCACCCATGAAATCAGCCTGAGATCAGAATTATACACGTCTGGATCTCTACAGGGGCAGAAGACGCCAGTGAGCAGGTAAAGCAGAATGGGAACAGCGGACTGATATCGGAAGATAAACAAAAGGGGGAGGGAGCCACCAGAGGCGACCGGTGCAAAAGTAATACCCCGATATGAGCGAGAGTGCCCTGCGTCTGGGGACCAGCATTAACTCAGAGACTGGTTGAAAGCACTCCAAAAGAGCAAAGGATCGCGGGGGCAAACTGTGGGAATCGGGGCGGCTAGGGACAGGGGCTTGAGTCCCCGGTCCCAGACGGCCTCCCCGGCGCGGAGGCAGAGAGAGTGCGGCGGAGAAACCGGCTCCTGGTCCCTAAGCCGCCAGCGTGCCCCAGAGCGCGGGGTTCCGGCTCCTGTGAGGGGATGGGAGCCGGTCTGCAGAACGCGCGCTAGCCCTACCACAAAGCTTGAGATGCGCGTGCACGTCGCTCCAGCTCTCCTGGGTTTCTAAGGCCCTGGGGCGCTTCTTGACCCGGGCCATTGTTTCAAAGTCTAAGCCTCGCGCCCGCGAAACTCTTCCCCGGACAGAGGCGCGCAAAAGCCCAGCCTGCGGCTTACGGACCAGCGCCCCGTTCTCAGTGCCCCAGACGCGCGCCCGACCCACAGCCGCCTCTGAAAAGAGGTGCGCGCAAGCCGGGCACTCCCAGCCCCGGCCAGCGGCAAAATCTCAGTGTGCGATCGCTGCTTGGAACCTCTCTGGCGGTCAGGAGCTCCCAGACAGCCGCCACTGCCTTGGCTTTGGGGACGAGCAAAAGATCCTGCGCCCCCAGGGTCTTTAACTTGGAACCTGCACTGCCAGCATCCAAGGGGGAATTTATTCAGCTTCTGCACCCAGACTGAGGCTTCTCTCTGAGACGGAGATCAGGAAGTGTTCCAGGGTGCACCTTGACTGCACCAGAGTTGATACATCCAGCTACATCTGTTCAGTCTTCTCCCACCAAAATGACTAGGAGGAGGAATGCCCAACAGAAGAAAAATACAGAGGATGGACCTTCCGCAACAGAGCTAACGGCTATCAACATAGACAATATGTCGGAAAGAGAATTCAGGCTAACAATTATCCAGGCAATAGCTAGGTTGGAGAAAGCCATGGATGACCAAACAGAATTGATTAGAGCCGAACTGAAAGCGACCAGACAGGATGTTCACAATGTTAGGGCGGAGCTTAAAGCTACCAGGGAGGAGGTCCACAATGCTCTCAATGAGTTCCAATCCAATCTAAACTCTCTCAAAGCTAGGGTAACTGAGACAGAAGATAGAATTAGTGATCTGGAAGACAAACAGATAGAGAGAAAGGATCAGGAGGAAGCCTGGAACAAACAGCTTAGATCCCACGAAAGCAGAATTAGGGAAATAAGTGATGCCATGAAGCGTTCCAACGTCAGAATTATTGGAATTCCTGAAGGGGAGGAGAAAGAAAGAAGTCTAGAAGATGTCGTGGAACAAGTCCTTCATGAAAACTTTCCGAATCTCGCGAATGAAACCAGCGTTCATGTACTAGAGGCTGAACGGTCTCCACCCAAGATTATACACTCCAAAAAAACATCACGACACCTGATAGTCAAATTGAGAAATTATAATTGTAGGTATAATCTCTTGAAAGCTGCCAGGGCAAAGAGGCTCCTTACTTACAGAGGGAAGCCCATCAGAATAACGTCAGACCTGTCCACAGAGACCTGGCAAGCCAGAAGAGGCTGGCAAGATATATTCAGGGCACTAAATGAGAAGAACATGCAGCCAAGAATACTTTATCCAGCAAGACTGACATTCAAAATGGATGGAGAGATAAAGAGTTTCCAAGACCGGCAAGACTTAAAAGACTATGCAACCACCAAGCCGATACTGCAGGAAATATTAAGGGGGGTTCTATAAAAGAGGAAAAATCCCAAGAATAGCATTGAACAGAAATATAGAGACAGTCTACAGAAAGAAAGACTTCAAAGGTAACTCGATGTCAATAAAAACGTATCTATCAATAATCACTCTCAATGTGAATGGCCTCAATGCACCCATAAAACGGCACAGGGTTGCAGATTGGATAAAACGACAGGACCCATCCATATGCTGTCTACAAGAGACCCATTTTGAACCTAAAGATACACGCAGACTGAAAGTGAAGGGGTGGAGAAGCATCTTTCATGCCAATGGGACTCAAAAGAAGGCTGGGGTAGCGATTCTCATATCAGATAAATTAGACTTCAAACTAAAGACTGTAGTCAGAGATACAGAAGGACACTACATAATCCTTAAAGGGACTATCCACCAAGATGATCTAACAATTGTAAATATCTATGCTCCCAATATGGGAGCAGCCAATTACTTAAGAAAACTGTTAATCAAGATAAAGAGTCATATTGATATGAATACACTAATCGTAGGTGATCTTAACACGCCTCTTTCAGAATTAGACAGATCATCGAAGCAGAAAATCAATAAAGAAACAAGAGCATTGAACGACACATTGGACCAGATGGACCTCATAGATATATACAGAACATTCCACCCTAAAACAGCAGAATACTCATTCTTCTCAAGTGCACACGGAACCTTCTCCAGAATAGACCACATACTGGGTCACAAATCAGGACTCAGCCGATACCAAAAGACTGAGATTATTCCCTGCATATTCTCAGATCACAATGCTTTGAAACTGGAGCTCAATCACAAGGAAAAGTTCCGAAGGAACTCAAACACCTGGAAGCTAAAGACCACCTTGCTTAAGAATGCTTGGATCAACCAGGAGATCAAAGAAGAACTGAAACAATTCATGGAAACCAATGAGAATGAAGACACTTCGGTCCAAAACCTATGGGATACAGCAAAGGCGGTCCTAAGGGGAAAATATATAGCCATCCAAGCCTCGCTCAAAAAAATTGAAAAATCCAGAACACACCAGCTGTCTCTACACCTTAAAGAACTGGAGGATCAACAACAAATCAAACCAACTCCACACATAAGAAGGGAAATCATCAAGATTAGAGCTGAGATCAATGAGGGAGAAACCAGAGATACAGTAGAACGTATCAATGAAACTAGAAGCTGGTTTTTTGAAAGAATCAATAAGATCGATAAGCCACTGGCTACACTAATCCAAAAGAAAAGAGAGAAATCCCAAATTCATAAAATTATGAATGAAAGGGGAGAGATCACAACTAACACCAAGGAAGTAGAAACAATCATCAGAAGTTACTACGAACAGTTATATGCCAATAAGCTTAGCAACCTTGATGAAATGGATGCATTCCTGGAAAAATATAAACTACCAAAATTGAACCAGGAAGAAATCGACAACCTGAATAGACCGATATCTAATAACGAGATTGAAGCAGTGATCAAAAATCTCCCAAAAAACAAGAGCCCAGGACCTGACGGATTCCCTGGGGAATTCTACCAAACCTTCCAAGAAGAAATAACACCTATTCTCCTGAAGCTGTTTCAAAAAATTGAAGCAGA
The DNA here is from genome assembly GCF_020171115.1 of Neogale vison. NCBI lineage: Eukaryota > Metazoa > Chordata > Mammalia > Carnivora > Mustelidae > Neogale > Neogale vison. The sequence continues at coordinate 32,189,818 of NC_058102.1, read as the reverse complement.
AGGAAAACTTCCAGACTCTTTCTATGAAGCCAGCATTACCCTGATCCCCAAACCAGGCAAGGACCATACCAAAAAGGAGAATTTCAGACCAATATCACTGATGAATATGGATGCTAAGATTCTCAACAAGATCCTAGCCAACAGGATCCAACAACACATTAAAAAGATTATCCACCATGATCAGGTGGGATTCATCCCTGGGCTACAAGGATGGTTCAACATTCGTAAATCAATCAATGTGATACAACAAATTAATAGGAGAAGAGAGAAGAACCACATGGTCCTCTCAATTGATGCAGAAAAAGCATTTGACAAAATCCAACATCCGTTCCTGATTAAAACGCTTCAAAGTATAGGGATAGAGGGAACATTCCTGAACCTCATCAAATCTATCTATGAAAGACCCACAGCAAATATCATCCTCAATGGGAAAAAGCTTGCAGCCTTCCCGTTGAGATCAGGAACAAGACAAGGATGCCCACTTTCACCACTCTTGTTCAACATAGTATTAGAAGTCCTAGCAACAGCAATCAGACAACAGAGAGAAATAAAAGGTATCCAAATTGGTAATGAAGAAGTCAAACTCTCTCTCTTCGCAGATGACATGATTCTTTATATGGAAAACCCAAAAGACTCCACCCCCAAACTACTAGAACTCATACAGCAATTCAGCAGCGTGGCAGGATACAAAGTCAATGTGCAGAAATCAGTGGCTTTCTTATACACTAACAAGGAAAATACAGAAAGGGAAATTAGAGAATCGATTCCATTTACTATAGCACCAAGAACCATAAGATACCTGGGAATAAACCTAACTAAAGAGGTAAAGGATCTATACTTGAGGAACTATAGAACACTCATGAAAGAAATTGAAGAAGACACAAAAAGATGGAAGACCATTCCATGCTCTTGGATCGGAAGAATAAACATCGTTAAAATGTCTATACTGCCTAGAGCAATCTATACTTTTAATGCCATTCCGATCAAAATTCCACCGGCATTCTTCAAAGAGCTGGAGCAAATAATCCAAAAATTTGTATGGAATCAGAAGAGACCCCGAATCGCTAAGGAAACGTTGAAAAACAAAAATAAAGCTGGCGGCATCACCTTACCTGATTTCAAGCTTTATTACAAAGCTGTGATCACCAAGACAGCATGGTACTGGCATAAAAACAGACACATAGACCAGTGGAACAGAGTAGAGAGCCCTGATATGGACCCTCAACTCTATGGTCAATTAATCTTCGACAAAACAGGAAAAAATATACAGTGGAAAAAAGACAGTCTCTTCAATAAATGGTGCTGGGAAAACTGGACAGCTATATGTAGAAGAATGAAACTCGACCATTCTCTTACACCGTACACAAAGATCAACTCAAAATGGATAAAAGACCTCAACGTGAGACAGGAATCTATCAGAATCTTAGAGGAGAACATAGGCAGTAATCTCTTCGATATCAGCCACAGCAACTTCTTTCAAGATACGTCTCCAAAGGCAAAGGAAACAAAAGCGAAAATAGACTTCTGGGACTTCATCAAAATCAAAAGCTTCTGCACAGCAAAGGAAACAGTCAAAAAAACAAAGAGGCAACCCACGGAATGGGAGAAGATATTTGCAAATGACAGTACAGACAAAAGGTTGATATCCAGGATCTATAATGAACTCCTCAAACTCAACCCACACGAAACAGACAAACACATCAAAAAATGGGCAGAAGATATGAACAGACACTTCTCCAATCAAGAAATACAAATGGCTATCAGACACATGAAAAAATGCTCATCATCATTAGCCCTCAGGGAGATTCAAATTAAAACCACATTGAGATATCACCTTACACCAGTTAGAATGGCCAAAATTAACAAAACAGGAAACAACATGTGTTGGAGAGGATGTGGAGAAAGGGGAACCCTCTTACACTGTTGGTGGGAATGCAAGTTGGTGCAGCCTCTTTGGAGAACAGTGTGGAGATTCCTCAAGAAATTAAAAATAGAGCTTCCCTACGACCCTGCAATTGCACTCCTGGGTATTTACCCCAAAGATACAGATGTCGTGAAAAGAAGGGCCATCTGTACCCCAATGTTTATAGCAGCAATGGCCACAGTTGCCAAACTATGGAAAGAACCAAGATGCCCTTCAACGGATGAATGGATAAGGAAGATGTGGTCCATATACACTATGGAGTATTATGCCTCCATCAGAAAGGACGAATATCCAACTTTTGTAGCAACATGGACGGGACTGGAAGAGATTATGCTGAGTGAAATCAGTCAAGCAGAGAGAGTCAATTATCATATGGTTTCACTCATTTGTGGAGCATAACCAATAGCATGGAGGACAAGGGGCGTTAGAGAGTAGTAGGGAATTTGGGTAAATTGGAAGGGGAGGTGAACCATGAGAGACTATGGACTCTGAAAAACAGTCTGAGGGGTTTGAAGTGGCGGGGGGGTGGGAGGTTGGGGTACCAGGTGGTGGGTATTATAGAGGGCACAGCTTGCATGGAGCACTGGGTGTGGTGAAAAAATAATGAATACTGTTTTTCTGAAAATAAATAAATTGGGAAAAAAAAAAAAAAAAAAAAAAAAAAAAAACTTCTAAGGAATATAAATCAGGAAGCAGTAAGACTATGCCAGATGGTTATCCAAAAAGGCAAGAAACATATCACAAATACTTGGGTAAATACAAACAAACATCAAATTCAGAAAACAAACAACCTATCTAATTTTTAAAGTGAAAGAAAAAAAAAGGATACTATATAACAGCTGCACATAAGTTGTAAGGGGAAGTCACTGAAATTGAAGCATTCTAAGATTCTTGCATTTTTTATGAGGTGGATAAAGACATTTGATTAACTTTAGTCTTTTGAAAGTTAAATAAGCATAAAACTACTAAATGAATAAAAAGAGTCCATATAACTTCTAATCTGTTTGGGGAAAACATGGAATGAGGTAAAAAACAAAACTCTATTCAAGTAAGTCAAGAAAATTTTTAAAATATATAGAAATAATTTAATAAACAGAAGCATAAAAATAAATGACAGAAATGAAATAAAATGTGTATATATATACATATATATGTATATATATAATGCAGATTAAATCACTCAAAAGATAAAACTTGTCATACTGAACTTGTTTACATAAAACATTTATAAAATATAAGATCAGAGATGGTAGACAGCAAAGAAAGGTCTGGCAAGAAAATACCAACTGGGTGCCTGGGTGGCTCAGTCAGTTAAGCATCTGCCTTTGGCTCAGGTGATGATCCCAGAATCCTGGGGTCGAGCCCCACATGGGGACCCCTGCTCAGCAGGAGGCCTGATTCTCCCTCTCCCATCCAGCTGCATGCCACTCTGCCTGCTTATTCGCTCTCTCTCTCTGTCAAATAAATAAAATCTTGAAAGAAAGAAACAAAGAAACAAGAAACAAAGAAAATACCAACCAAGAGAAACATGTAACTATCTTATGGCACAGAACAAAATAAGGCATTATCAGACACATGCACATGCCCACATACACACAGGTTACTACACAAGGTCTAAGAGTCAAATTAACCTGCTTATGTTATAAGCCAGTGTAACAGAATTGAGTCAAATGTACTATTCTAGTCAGTCATTTGAACACATTTTCTCATTAATAAATCAAGAAAACAAAAAATCAGGAATTGTAAATATTTGGATAATATAATTACACTGGGTAAGATAACAGATAAACCTCAAAACATGGTCTCGTAACTGGTGAAGTAGTGATTCGGGGATATAGACGGGCTCCGTCTCTTAGCTCCACCATCCTCCAGGGCAGTGCTTCTCAACCGGGAAAATTGGAAGCTTAAACTTCTATGGGAAATCTGGGGATATCTAGGAACATTTCTGGTTGTTTCAACTGGGTGTTTTTGGCATCCAGCACATAGAGGCTAGGGATGCTTGTAAACATTCTATAAAGCACATGAAAGCCTCCACAATAAAGAAGTATTAGGTCTCCAGTGTTTATAATACTGAGGTTGAGAAATCCTGCCCTCTAACTTTGCAGTCCTCTGTTGGATTTAAGTATCCAGCCAACAGATGAGGAAGAATGGGAGATTCCCAGTGGAGTCTGACAGGGTCTAGAAATCGGAAGAGAACTGGAGATGCACACCCCAGACACTGCGGGCCAGGGCACCACGTCACTGGCTACATGGGCTGCTGTGCTCCCAGCTCCTACTGGACCACCCCAGCCCAGAGCTGGAAAAAACTGCCTCCATCCCAGGGGCAACTGGTAGTTTTCTGTGATCTTGGTAGGGCTGGAACAGGGGATTTGGCAAGACGGTCAAACTCCTCAGGTGATTCTATAATCTAGATCTATTATTAGCCAGGGGAGAGAGCCACTGACTCAGGGAGAACCTACTGAATCTTATGTTAATAGCTCCCCAATCATCTATACATTACACAAATATAAACAGATACAAAGACACATATTTTATTTCATTACATTGTTCATTAAAACATAGAATTAAATCAAATCTAATTTTTTTTTCGTGACTTGATTTTTCATTATCATCATACCACAAAAATTCCTCCAGGTCTTTTAAACAATAATTATAGCTATATTGCAGATACTCGGGTGTCTCAGGTTTCCAGATTTGTGGCACTTTAAATAATGAAAACAAACATTATACATATAACCTTCTGTACCAATGCTTTTACTTCTTTGCCATGTGTACTGAAGTAACTTAAAGGCTATGTTTATTTTTGATGTTGGTAGATACTGTCAAAGTATCTTCCAAGTGGTCTGTAGTAATTGACATCCTTGGCAGCACTAAATTTTGATATGCATGCATTTATTTGGGCCAATGTGACAGGGAAAAATTGATATACCACTGTTGCCTTATTTTTTGCTTTCCTGATATATGTTTGATTATTTCAGTTTTCTTTTTTGTGAATTTCCTCTTTTTTTCTTTTGACCATTTTCATGTTGGAGTGGGTGTTGTTTTTTTCTTACTAATTTGTAAAAGGCCTCTCTGTAGTTGGGGCATTAATTCTTAGATGAGCATATATATTGCAAATATTTCCTTCTTTTTATCACTTGCTTATGATGTCTTTTGCCATAAAAATGTTTAATCTTTACTCCATTGTATTTATATCTTCTGTTTTATAGATGCATGTTTGCAATTTTTAAAGATTGTGATCATATGAGCAGTTACAAGAAATATTTATTGTGAAATACATAAAACTACAAAGAAATACCATGAAGGAAGTAATAATTACAAATAATCACTCCCCCAAAGCATTTGCTATATCATGTCCCATATAAATATGTGAAGATAAATATATGCATTTATTTTTAAGGTAAAATGCTCTATGCTTTTGAAGAAAAACAAAATTGGACTTCATGTTTTATCAGCGTGCATTTTATTCTTTTAATGTGTTATGATCCTTTACCTATGTCATTAAATGTTTATCAATGCAATCCATCAACATGCTATTGACCTTATGAATATTACATCATTGACTTAAAAACAAAGAACTAAAGGTCATGAGGAAGATTTCTAATATTCCATCACTTTAGAAATATGCAACTATCATTCCTATAGCAAAAAGTTTTGGCATGTTCATGTTTGTCTTCTTAGAATGAATCTTCTGAGTTATAGTTGTATTAAAGGTCAGGAGAACTCCTCTTAAGAATTTATTTTTTTAGATAAGTTTCAAGTTTACAACAAAAATGGAAGTATTTATAGATTTTCATATACTCCCTGTTCCCATAAATGTATAGCTTCCCCAGTCATCAGTCTCATTCAGAAGGGCAACCTTTTTTTTTAACCAAGAATGAACCTATACATCATAACCATTCAAAGTTCATAGTTTACCTTAGGTTTCATCCTTACTATTGCGTATTCTGTAGTTTGGACAAATGCATAATGATGTAGAGCCATAATTATACCATGCAGAGTATTTTCACCACCCCAAAAATCATATTTGCTCTGCCTAGGTCTTAAAAAATTTTAAGAATTTGGTGCTAACAAAAAACTTTCAGAGGGATGCCTGGGTGGCTCAGTCAGTTAAGCATCCAACTCTTGATTTCTACTCAGGTCCTGAGCTCAGTGTCATGAGATCGAGCCCCACATCAGGCTCTATACTCAGTGGGGTATCTTCTTTTCTCTCTCTCTCTCTCCCTCTGCTCCTCCCTCTACTCATACGCAACAAAAATGACATGCTCTTAGACCCACATATTTATTAATATTGGTTCAAGATAGTATTGTTCTATTACTATAGTAGTGAGCAAATAACAAATAAAACTTGGAGTTAAGCATAAAGAATTTTTCTTATTTAAAAAAAACTAGAAAGGAAAAAGGCATAGATCATGAATTAATGATGGCATTGCTGCTGTGATTGTTATCATTAATATGAAGACTAGAAAGGGAGCAAGAGAATAAAACCATGTTAAATATTTCATCATCACCATCTAAAAACTTATTGTTTTCCTATATTAATGAAGAAATAGAGTTCAAATGTTTTTCAAAATATCAAAAGGAAACACCAGGAAGTAAAAAAACATAATATATGAATCTCAAGTCACTTTCAGAGAATATAATGTTCTAAATGATAGAAACTTCATTAAAAATCATTTAAAAAATTAGAATTATGGCTAGGAAGCACACAGGAAATATCAAATAAGTTTACAGAAGTACGGACAAATTGGATTTAATAACTATGAATGTGTAAAATCCCTTATTAAGAAAAATGTCTTTATAATATATCTAAAAGATATATAGCTATATTTCATCTCTCCCCATCCCTTGCTTTCCAATTTCCATATCAAATGCAAAGATGTATTTTTAAATTGATTCAAAAAGATTTTTTTAAAAAGAATTAAAAGAAAAAGAGAGAGGGAGGAGAAAGAAAAAAAAAGTGGGTCTGGAAAGGGGAGAAAAGAGCACTGCGGAAGAAAAGAAATAGGGTAGGAGGCTCCCAGCTGCCCAACACCTGAGATTAAAAACATTGTACATGAAGTGGAGAGAGGATGAAGCAGCTTCCTATTTTATCTGATGACCGGAGGGTTGCTCAATTCTTCTTCGGAAAAGCATACATGAGGCCATGTATCTCTCTAGGTCTTTTTCTATCTCTCATTCAGATTGGTAGAACTTCCTTCCAAACCGAATTCCAAGAGACCTTGGTAAATTGTTTTATAGACCTGAAGTTCTTTAACATTTACTATTGTGTTTTTATCTTTCTTAGGAGGGGGGAAAAAAAAAGATGGATGTAACAAATTGTGACTGTTAGCTATTTTTCTCAAGAAAGCTATGCCAAGATATGTGTACACTTTTCTCAGAAAGATAAATTTCATATAATTACAGTAAATGGAGCATGCAGTGCTTGCGAAGTTCCAGTAAGAAAACTTGGTTGAAAAATCCCATCAGCTTGCCTTTACGGCTCAAACTGGAGAATGAGGAAACACCTAATCATTAAATCTGTTTTAATTAGGTAATGAAGTTATAATTGGATTCTCCCTGGGAGAGGTTATAAAATATCTAAAATATTCCTTCCACTTTAGAAAGTAAGCAGTCTGTAAGCAAAATCCTCTCACTAGTTTCCCATAAAATGTGAAAGATCCAGTTAGCAAAGTATTTTGAAATTGTCCATTGTGTAAGAAGAGAACCAAACCCAACCCAGTAAGATGGGGACCTCATGAGATTTTATGGAACTGAGCTATTCAGCTCATATTCATGACATCTGTTTGGAGCTACAGGGAAGAACATTCAAAATGAAGTAAAGAGAGAAAGAAAAAAAAAATCAAGTGAAGAGTATCTAAGAACTTCCTCTGTCACATCCTTTACCTGCCCATTCTCCTCTAGTCTTGGAAAACAAAGGTGCTGCCCCTCCAGAGGGCTAATGGGAGCAAGAGAGACATTTACACAAATTCCTGGGCAATGAAACATCCTTGGTATTTTGGATATTTCCATTGTTTTGGTTTCACATCTCTTTTGATGCAAGATACGGAACAATGGTAAGGAATAATAACTTAGAGTTTGTAGCCTTTCCCCTCAGTTTTATCACAGAGAATTCACGAGACATGAAAAGCCTCTTGAGGTTGCTTCCAGCATTTTAGAGATCACCTAAGTGGCATGCAGAAGTAAATCAAAAAGCCTGACAGTAGGAGACAACTCTTCTGTATTTTTAATAGAACAGAGACTGGCATTGGGAAGGTTAGGGGCCATACATGATTAAAGATTCTTGGTTGATGTTGGTGATCAAGAAGATGACTATTTAAAACGTGAATTTATAAGAGACACCTCCACATTTCAGCTTTAAAATTATAAAGAATCCTGACCCAGAAAGAAAAAAAAGAAAAGATAAATTCAATATTTTAGATGTAGATTATATGGGAGGGTGAATATATGCAGCTAAAAAGAGAAGGGGAAAAAAAAGTCCCAGCTATCCAGAATCTGTCTCTCACTACAGGAATAGCTAATAGAGGGAAGGCTAAACACAATACAAATTAAAATTCTATGCTTATACACATCTTATGTTATCACATTCAACCATGAGTAACTCTGTTTAATATGTGTGAGTTAATCTTTCTGTTTTTACAGATAAGGACACGCAATTTCTGAAATAGGGCAGGGACCTTGAAACTGAGTTGAACAAATGTATAAATTAATTAAGGTAAAATTAGTGCTCTGAGGTTCAGAGACTCAAAAAACTATTGTCCATGTGGAAAAGTCACCTTCTAAATATACAATTAAAAATAATTAATTCCAACATGAAACTTTCATTGACAAAAGAGTAGGAAAAGTCTTTTTCAAACTTTATTTTGAAGGTTGAATGTGTGATTTACTAGGAATAGTTACGTGTCTGTGGAAAAGGAAAACATTTTAATATTCATTGATTCCAAGATGGGTTCCAACCAAGTAAAACCCAAATACTAATAAGAATTAGAACTGAATGTTTAGGCATAATTCTATTTTGTTTTTGTTTCTCCCCCACCAAAAAAAATTAACTTTTTGAGCTTCCAACTAGAAATTGGTAGCATGTCAAAATTAGGTAAAATTTCTATGGCAAGCCCCTTTTTTATTAATTGGAAACAATATAGCTTCGTCAATTCAGAATAAACTTAGTTCAGATATTTTTTTCCATGCTTTCCTTTACCCTCAATTTCTAGAAATCTTAAGAGTTAAATGGCACAGCAGTTGGGGTGGGGAGTGAGATAAGGCTGGTTCTGGTCCCATATCGTTGTCTATACTGTTTATTATGTTTCCATCCTACCACCTACTGTAAAACTATCTGTATCCCTCATCCCTTATAATGGAAAAATGGATACAAATCAATGGGAAAATTGCCAATCAAGAATAAAAGCACAGGTATAGTTAATAATATAGCAATATGAGAAAGTATCAAAATTAGTGAGGAAATGATTATGTGATAATATGTTAAGATATTTCATTGGTTATTTGGAAAATAAATCACATTTTACCCACACCATATATCAAGCACAAAATAAATTATGAAATGAATAAGTTATTTAAATATAAAATGCTGAACTATAAATTAAATATCTGAATGAAGATATTCTAACCTTAAAAATACAAGATCCCATGGAGTCTTAATGAGCGTCACTCACATATAAGGCTAAGGGAAGCATTAAATTTACTGGGGAGGTTGCATGAAAGGGGGTGCAATGCCTTCCAGGTTAGTAGCAGATGTTAATGGCAGAGATGCATCGATTTGGCTCAAAGGAGAAGGATCATGGATAAGAGGCAATTTAGTGAGATAACTTGCTTCCTTACTGAACTTCCAAAGAATCTGTTGGTCTGTAGTCAATGAACTGTGAATTAGATTATCTAGGGACCTACAGGCTGTTGAAGTAGACAGTTTCATGTCTCTTTCAAAAATGGGTAAGTGAAAGTTTACCGTACAGAAGGCACTTGCTACATTTACATAACTAGTCGTGGCAAAGCCACTGAAGATTTGAAACCAGGCTGCTAAAAGTCTTTCCCCCGACCCTCCCATGAGATGGCCACATTCTGACAAATAATGAAGACACAGCAGTACAGCTAGAGACCTGATGACTAATTCAAATGTTTTTGTTCATATGCTCATTTGTTCTCCATTCAAAACAATTCTATGCCATGTTTAGATATTACCACATTGTTTCTTTGTTTTTGGTTGGTTTTTTTTGTTTGTTTGTTTGTTTTTAACCATTATTTTTAGCTCTTTATATGAGTTATCTCCCCTCTTTTGAGGGGAAACTTTTGAACTCTCTGAACTGCCTAAATATATTTTTTGTGGAGAGATGTACCAAGGATTTTGTCACAATGAACCAGTGGTATTAATATCATACTTAATTCTGCATTGCTTTAAAGAGGGTATTTAGTGAACATATTTGGACAAGGGTTAAGGAATAGATCTTTAAATCTGTTACATATTTAAGCTAAAGAGGATAATATCACCAAAGCAAAAGACGTAAGACAGAGCCTTGAAGAAGAACAACACTTATGTGGATTTATCCAAATTTAATCCATGAATCATCCATGTAAAAATCATCTTGGTGCTTATAAAAGTGAGCTCCTTGGCTGGGAGGCAAAGCAACTAAAAAAGAATATTAGTCAGGTCCAGGATACTACATATTTTAAAGCTCTGCATTAGACTTTTCTTTTCATAAACTAGAATGTGAGAACCACTCTGGTACAAGATTGGTAAAGGAGGAAGAATCTATAATGAGGAACTTGAAGGAAGTGATCAGAGCACTGACAGAAAAACTAGAACTAATTCAGAAGATAATCGTTTAATTTATTGAATCAAGAATTCAGATACTAGAGGGCACCTGGGTGGTGCAGTCAGTTAAGCACCAGACTCTTATTTTCAGCTCAGGTCATGATCTCAGAGTCCCGAGATGGAGCCCAACTCTGGTTCTGCACTCAGCATAGAGTCTGCTTGGGATTCTCTCTTCCTCTCCTATTCCCCCTCCGGCTCATGCTCTCTCTATCTCTCTCTCACCTCTAAATAAATAAATAAATCTTAAACACACACACACACACACACACACACACAAAGAATTCCAATACTAGAAATTAAAAAAAAGTGGAATTATAATCTCATATTAATATACTAAAATTCATAAAAAGTCAAAAACGAAAGAATAGGAAGTTGGATTGAGAGAATACAATAATAATAATAATAATAATACAAGTTGGATTGAGAGAATTTCCAACTTCTAGTAATGTTCTAATATGGAAAATAATGCAAGTGTACTGTTGGAATAAAAGAGGGGAAAAAATCTTAGTTAATAATGGTCACCCTTTCTTGAAGAACCATAGTGAAGTTTATTAGATTATGAAGCAATTAACTATAAAGAGGAAAATATACAAATTGAATGGTGAATGGGTGTCTTCTTTGAAAGTCCTAAAAGGCCAAATATGTATTTCTTGGCTTGAAATAACCCTGCCAGGAGTATTTTTAGTACAGAAATAGGGAAATGCTACAAATCAGTTACCTCCTATCACCACCAAACAAATGGTAAACATCTGCCCCAAGTAAAAGGGAAATAGAAAAAAAAAAATCAGATAACAATACTGAGAGCTCTGAATAGGGATGTTTTCTTAGGAGAGAACAAAATATTAAAGGATTAAGTACATAAATTTAGCTAAACAAAGCTTAAAGGGAAATATAATAATTATCTAGAAGTCTGTGTTAAACATCATTGAAAGAGAGGATTGCAACATGGCTCCAGGTATAAAATGAGAGCTCAAGTGATTGATTATAGTGTAATTCATCAAAGCTTACAAGTGAAATATTTTTGCAATGTAAAAATTATTAAAAGTCCATGGTTGAAAAAAAAAAGCCTATGGTTGCGATAATTTTTATAGGTATTAAAAAAGGCAGAAATATTTGCCTGCAATAAAAAAAAATGACTCCAACAAATAAACTAGGAGAATTAATAAAACTTGGGTACAAAAACTATTTTTCCATTCTATTAGTATTGTGATCATTATCATTGTTAATAATTGGCAAAATCTAAGGTATTTTTCTATAAGAAGAGAGTTATACTCATGTTATTCATATACATTTGGTATGATAATAAATAGAAGCCTGAAGGATATAGACATTTTATGTTGTTTAAATGTAAAAATTTCAATTATTTTTAATGTATGAGTTTTTAAATTTGAAAGTTGTAATAAGATATACATTCAGAAATTACAAAGAAAAAAGAAAAGTCTATTCTACAACTATAATTAGTAAAAAAAAAAAAAGACTAATTACTGGAATACTTTCACACTGAAATTTCATGTATGTAGTAGCTTAGGTTGAATTATGTCCAAATCTTCTCACTTCTTAGAAGAGGCATATAATTTAAAAATAAAAAAAAAATCCTATTTCGGGTTTAGTAGGGCCTATTTTGTATTCATTCTCATGCTATGACTATGTCAAAAGAATAGACATATTTAGGGCTGAATGAAATTTCTTTATAATGTTTTCCATGGACTGAGCTATTTCTTAGAACAATTGGGAACCATTAAGCAGCTATACCCAGAGGTTTTATAGGTCTTTTGTTGAAAGTTTAAAAATGTAATGTTACATAGGGGAGTATGATATGCCAATTTTTTTCTTATGAAAGTTCTTTGCATTTTAATATTGTATAAGTATTATGCATAATTTGGCTAGCTCACACTCAAGGCCATCACCTCTAAATAACTCTGACTTAAAAAAGAAAAAAAAAAAGCTAAAGTACCATGCATTTGAGAATTTAAATCAGTTCAGCCTGAAGAGTATATCTATTTTAGCACAAGTTCTAGTATTATTACATTTCATAAGCTATCCTTTATTTAAGATTTTGTTGTCCTTCTATTCTTTCCCATAATAACCAGTTTCAATGAAGAGTGTATTATGGTGTATTATTAACCCATTTACTCTCGGACTTCCCTCCTACCTATCTTTCACTCTGCCTCTTTAAGCTGTCAGTCCATTGTATTCAATGGAGCATCAGAAAATACCAGGTTCTTTCAGCAGCACAGCAGGTGCGCATTTATGAAGCGGATCTGATATATGCAGCAACAGTCAACAGATTAATGTCACTGCTCACAGCCCTTGTTAGGAGAAAAGGGGAAACCTTCATATAAAAATAGAAGTGCTACTTCTTTCACACATTTAAAGAACATTTTAGACAATGTGATGAGACAGTCTCTCCAGACTCCTTAGCGACACCAGGTATTGCACTTTTCAGCTAATTCCTAGACCCATTTTGGCTTTAAATATATTAATCACTTGCTCATTTAATTTAAATTCAACTGGACTACAGATAATGGCAAAGATGAAGGGGACTAAAACGTAGATTTAAAAATACAAAGATTACTGTTCCAGTCTATTTATATGACTTTCTATAAATAGCCAAATGACTAATAAGCCAAATAACTTTCTAGCCAAATGAATTCTAAAATTGACCACTTCCTTTTTCCTTGTGTTGTAACAACAACAACAACAACAACAATAATAATAATAATAATAAATTAAGTAATAATATCCAGGAAATGAGAATATTTTCTAATTTTTCAATCTTAGTTGTTTCCCAATTTCCTTCCCCTTTATTTTCCCATTTTTCATAGTAATAATTTTGTTTAAGCTTGACATATTGCTTCCTAGAGTAAAGATTACATTTCCCAAACTCCTTTTCAAGCCTTATGACTAATTTTTAGCCAATGGGATGACAGCAGAAAAGTTTCAGGGCAGCTTCTGGAAACCCTTCCTTAAAGGAAACTCCATGTGTGTTCTCTGCCAATAATTTGTCATCCCCATCTCTAATATGGAACATGCAGGCTTTTATGTTGCACACAATAAAAAAGATATGGTGTGTACAAGTAGGGCTGAGCAAATAAGTAAATGAAGATGACAGAGGAAGCCAGATTTCTTGCTGTCATAGAGGGAAGTTACAAATGAGCAAGAAAGGAAGTTTAGAGTAAACATGTGTTATTGTATTAGAATCACAGACATGAAGAATAAACTCATATTTAGTTAACATATAAATATGCATGTATGCACATACAAATGTATGTATATGTATATCCATTTATGTGTATACACATAGAGGATAAATAATTATAAATATCTGCTTATAAATGGGTTAATATATGTTCATATACTACCTAGTTCTGCCTATTGAGAGAGTCTACAGTCACACCTCAGAAGCAACAACCACATCTTGCACCCACATATTGGTCTCTAAGTATCTTTTTTTTTTTTTTAAGATTTTATTTATTTATTTAACAGAGAGAGAGATCACAAGTAGGCAGAGAGGCAGGCAGACAGAGAGGAGGAAGCAGGCTCCCCGCTGAGCAGAGAGCCAGCGCTCTATCCCAGGACCCTGAGATGATGACCTGAGCCGAAGGTAGAGGCAGAGGCTTTAGGGTTAAAGCCTGAGCCACCCAGGCGCCCCTCTAAGTATCCTTTTCATGAATGATACCTATTGGAGAAATGGACTATTACAGAATGGAGCCAAGGGAAATACAAGATTATTTTGGAATATCTTGAAGTACCAGAATGCAAGGTGTCTTAAAAAACAAACAAACAAAAAAAAACCAGGAGGGTGACTTGTCAAAAAGAAATTGAAACGAACCTTAAATACCTCCTGGTAGTCAAAACTGTAATTATTCGAACAACAAAATGAATAATGTAGTATTGGATTATAACCCAAAGTATAAAATAAATATCAATGAGCTGCAGTGATATAAATAAATGACTGAATAAATAATTAAGTGAAAGAGAAGAGATACATTTTCCTTACTTCCTAGCAAACTTCCACTTAATATATGTCTATTCTCCCCACACCAGGAGGCAGAGTTTAATGACTTCCCCTTATAGATGTGCTTGAAGATGTGACTATAAAGAATACTAAGATGTGATATAAAAAAGAAACATAAAAGGAAAACAAAGTAACTTTACTGCGAAGAAACTTGGCAAATACTATGACGGAAGTGGTTAATATCACCAACAATGCTATCTACCCACTTATACATTGTGATGAGAAAGGCACTCCACCTCTTGTATTCTTGCAAAACCCAATAACCCCACTTTAACATCCTTCACACAAAAACCCCACAAATAAACACTAACTGGGGAACCATCCACAGAATATCTGGTTAATATGCCTCAAACTATCAAGGTCATGGAAAATTTAGAAAGAATGATAAAGTCTCACACACCAAAGGAGACTGCAGTTATGACAAATAAATGTCATGTGGTACCCTGGATTGAACCTTAGGACAGAAAGATTCATTAATGAAAAACTAGTAAATTTAAATAAAGTCAGGATTTTAGCTAATAGTAATGTATTAATGTTGGTTTCATATATGGTAGTGTAAGATGTTAACAGTGAGGAATATTTGGTAAAGGGTATACGTTAACTTTTTGTATTATCTTTATAATTTTATCTAAATCTAAACATACTCCAAAATTGAAAAAAAAATTTATTTTAAAAAAGAATGGTAGGGGAAAAAAAAAAGAAAGAAAGAAACTTGGACTCTTAACATCATGGACCCCTTATAGCCTTGACCCCTGACACTGAATTCTATAAAAGAGAATTAAACTTATAACTTATGTAAATGGATGCTACTTGGGGTCTTCTGGTATTCATAGCCAAACTTAAACTCATATCCATATAGTAAACAAAGATGAATATTACAAAAAGTAATGAAAAGATTTCCAGAAAATACAATGTGTTTTCTTTTTTAACTGGTTACTTTCAGCAGCCCATCAAACCCTATTTTCACTCCCTATAAAAACTTTCTAGTAATTAACTTTGTTCATTCTTGTTCATATGTTCAAATGAGTAATAAATTATAACTACATGTCAAATGCCTCTGTTTTTATTTTATAAAGGAAACATGGAAACTTGAAACATAGAAATTTGAAAAGCTGAAGCTCTTCTTTTAGAACAATGCTTTAAAAATTAAACCTTAAATGATGTTGGATACTATAGTAGATTGATTTAACTTATGGTCCTAGTTAGTAGCTTTTTTGTCTCCAAACCCTCTGTTATGTGACTTCATAAGCTCCTCACTTATGAGGAGGAGTTTTGTTTTATTGTGTTTTATTTTGTTTTACTTTGTTTTGTTGTTTCCTTCTTTTGTGATCCCTTGAATCTAAGCTGGACTTATTACTTATTTGGTTAATAAAATGTAGCAGAAGTGAAGGTACACCATTTCTGAGCCCAGGTTTCCAAGACCTTGTATACTACTATCTCCATGGAATTCTCATCTCAGCCATAAAACCAAGTCTGGACTAGCCCACAGGAGAATGAAAGAATATATGGAGGAAAGCTGAAGTCCCAGCACACACACCGCAGAAATAGAGCTAATCCCTGCTAATACATAAGTGAGCCCACTCAATATCAGCAGAATCTGGCCTACATCATAATTGTCTGTCAACTAATAGGCTAATGAAAAATAATAAATTGTTTTAGTTTATTGTGTTTTGAAGTGGATTATGACCCAATGATAGCTTATTAATACTGACTCTACTCTTCCATCTTTATTGCAAGTAAATCTCTTATCCAAATGATCCACTCGCAAAGCAGCCTAAGTCAAAGGATCACATGCAGAAATGAAAAGCATGATCTCAGGGTTGTGAGACTGAGCCCTGTGTCAAGCTCCATGCTCAGCAGAGGCCATTTGAAATTCTCTCTCTTCTGCCCCCACTGACCCTCCCTCTGCTCTCTCTAAATAAACAAATAAACAAAATTTTTAAAAAACAGATTCCTAGGGGCACCTGGGTGGCTCAGTCAGTTGTGTCTGCATTCAGGACATGATGCTGGAGTCCTAAAATCAAGCCTAGCTTCGGGCTCTCTGTTTAGTGGGGAGTCTGCTTCTGCCTCACCATCTGCTGCTGTCTGTCTGTCAAATAAATAAATAAAATCCGGGTCACCTGGGTGGCTCAGTGGGTTAAAGCCTCTACCTTCGGCTCAAGTCATGATCCCAGGGTCCTCGGATCCAGCCCTGCATCTGGCTCTCTGATCAGCGAGGAACCTGCTTCCCTCACTCTCTCTCTGTGTTGTCTCTCTGCCTACTTGTGATCTCTGTCTGTTGAATAAATAAATAAAATCTTAAAAATAAAATAAAACAAAATATAAATAAAATCTTTTAAAAAAATCTTTAAAAAGGAGATTCTCCCCCTCCCTCTGCCCCTTCCCTCCATTTAAATGCCCATGCATGTGTCCACTATCTCTCTTTTTAAAAAAAGAAAGAAAGAAAAAGAAATACAGATGGCCAACTGACACATGAAGAGCTAATCAATATCACTTACCATCAAGGAAATGCAAACCAAAACTACAATGAGATGTCACCTCATACCTGTCAGAATGGCTAAAATCAACAATACAAGAACCAACAGGTGTTGGTAAGGATGAGGAAAAAGGTGAAACCCCTTCCACTGTAGGTGGGAATATAAATTGATGCAACCAATGTGGAAGACAGTATGGAATTCCCTCAAAAAGTTAAAAATAGAACTACTGATGACCCAGCAATTGTACTACCAGGTATTTACCCAAAGAATACAAAAATACTACTTCAAAGGGATACATGCACCATAATGTTTATAGTAGCATTATCTACAGTAGCCAAATTATTGAAATAGCTCATGTGTCCAGCAACTGATGAATGGATAACAAAGATGTGCTACATAAATAAAATGGAATATTAGTCATAAAAATGAAGGAAATCTTGCCATTTTCAATGGCATGGAAGAAGCTAGAGAGAAATAATCTAAGCAAAAAAAGGCAGTCCAAAAAAGACAAAAATACCATATAGTCTCACTCATATGTGGAATTTAAGAAATAAAACAAAAGAGCAAAGGGGAAAGAAAGGAGAGAGAGAGAGAAGCAAAACAAGAAACAGACTCTTATTAACTAGAGAGAATAAACTGATGGTTACCGGAAGGGAGAAGGGTAGGGGTTGTGTGAAAGAACTGATGGACATTAAGGAGGGCATGTGTGATGAGTGCCACGTGCTGTATGAAGGGTTTAATCACTATATTGTACACCTGAAACTAATATTACACTGTATGTTAACTACCTGGAATTTTTTTTTAAAACTTTTTAGAAAGATAAAATAAATTGCTACTATAAAACACACGTCTTCCTACTCATATCTTCAATATATTTTGTCTACTTCAATTTTATTTTTTTTTAATTTTTTTAAAGATTTTATTTATTTATTTGACAGAGAGAGAGCATGCACAAGCAGGGGGAGCAGGAGAGAGAGAAGCATGCTCACCACTGAGCGGGGAGCACAATGTGGGGCTCAGTCCCAGGATGCTAGGATCATGACCTGAGCTGAAGCCAGACACTTAACTGACTGCGCTACTGAGTCAATTTTAACTAAGCAACCAATTTATATTTATTCCTAAG
Organism: Neogale vison; assembly: GCF_020171115.1. Lineage (NCBI taxonomy): Eukaryota > Metazoa > Chordata > Mammalia > Carnivora > Mustelidae > Neogale > Neogale vison. Next base: position 32,171,452 of record NC_058102.1, on the reverse strand, counting down.
TCAACTAGGTATCATTTAGAATTATTTTTAAATTTGCCTGTATTAAGTTGACTATAAAGAAAGCATTATAGTACAACCAGGGAAAAAAGTGTTGGGAATTAGAAGATGCCAGGTTCTCTTCTTAGTAGAATCTATGTTCTAATTTTTTCCTTAAAAAGTCAATCTATTTTGTTTAGATCATTAAAATCTTCTAGGTATATTTTTGTATCAATCTCCCATTTTTCCCTTTTTAAAAAAAAATACTTCCCACAGTATATTCATGTTTAATTGTAGTTTGGAATGTGTTTAAATTATTAATTTTTAAAATCTAAGCTTTGGAGAACTTTCTTCTACAACTAAAAAAAAAAAATGACATACTATTCCTGTTTTTAAACATCCTTTTAAAAAATATGGCTCCATTAATGTAGAGTGGAAAAAAGTTTATTTTTTTAGTTTTGTCAAACACAGATAACAGAAAACCACATGAAACAAACATACAGCTTAATGAGATACTATGAGGCAAGATGCACTTGTAACCACAACCCAGGTTAAGATATACAACTTGAACAGTAACTCCAAGAACTCTTCCATGTGCCTTGCTTCTGTCTCAAATCTTTACATCCTCATAAAGGAAATATTACTCTGAATTTTACAGGAATCATTTCTTAGTGTTTATTTTGTTTTAGGATATAAATGTGCATCCCCAGACATTGTAATTTGGTCTTGCCCATAAAAGATACATGTACGTATCTCTTTTATCCATAAAAGATACATATATATGTACAACTTGTCCATAAAGATATATACATATATCTTTAAAGTCACTTTTAATTTATAAATTTCATCTCTATCCTTTCTCTTTCTTACAATTTTACTTTTGAAGAATCTGTAGATTCATTATAAGTCTTGCTGATTCCATAGTCATGATACATTCAACATGTTTCATTGTCTTTTGCATTTTTAAAATTAGCAACTAAATTCAGAGTTTTGTTAAGATTCACATTCAATCCATTAGTTAAAGCTACAGGTGATGGTATATTTTTTTTTTATTGGGTTTTTTTTTTTTTGAGTTTTGTTTTCTAGGAAGTCCAAAATGTCTGGTTACTTTTTTGTATATGTGATATTAATAGCTGTTGTTGGTAAGGCCTAAGTTCATTAAGTAATCACATAGGCCAACATGTTGATAATTCCAATTCTATGCTGAATATTGAATATACAATCTCTGTATACTGATACTCCCATATTTCCAATAAAATCCAGTACTACAAAATTTTTAATGTTTCTTAGTGTTATATCTCTATTCCCTTTATTCCACATCAAGAATCCTGGTTATTATGGTTATTATAGGAATGATAAAATCAGAATTTCTCATAATTAATCATTTTCTTTATCTCATATTAAACACAGAATAACAGCAATACTACTACTACTACCACAAAATATTTACCGAGAACAGTTTTTTGGTTGTTGTTGTTGTTGTTTTGCTTATGATGTTTCCAAACTCTTTTATACTCATACTTTGTCTACATTGTTTGAATACATAGCAGTTGCATACTACATATTTTATTCTGTCCCCTTAAGTGTCTTTTAACCTTAGTTATGCAAGTAACAATATGTTTATGCTCACACAAGCCCTTCTTGTTTCTGGTTACTTTGGCTGTCTGAAACGCATTCTGTAATAGATTCTTAGTAAGAACTCATTGTAACAGTATTTCCTGAGTTAAAAGAAGAGTTTGTGAACTTTGTACTTCAAAATAATTTCTAGAAGATATTAGCTCCTTGGTGAACATATTTTTTCATTGGCTATCTTAAATATAATACTTTATTTTGGTCTGTAATAAAGAGCTGCTGTCAAAGAGCTTAATGATAACCTGATTTTCTTTTATTTATAATTCACTTGCTGTTCCTGCCTCAATACCCTCCTCCTGCAGTTCATGTGTGTGTGTGCTGTGAAGTCCAGCGATTTTGTCAAATAGGTTCTTCCAGGTCAGTATTCTCTTATGAAGCATATGGTATGCTCTTTTATTAAGCAGTTTCATTTGTTTTTTAATTTTTATTTTAGGAAAGTTTCTTCCAATTATAGATTTAGTATTTGTTACATTTTTTTACTCTGGTTTTCTTCTTCAAGGAATTTTTTGATCCATAAACTGGATCTTCTTTAGTTACTTCAATACTTGTCATTTTGTTTCTTGTTTTTAAAATTATCCTCTTTTTGCAACATTTCTTTTAAAGCAGTATCTCTTTTAATTTGCTGTTGTATTTCTTCTAGTTTATTTCTAAATGCTGAAAATGACTTTTTCTTTTATGTTATTCTTTACTAAATTCTATCACCTTGATTTGGAGGTTTTCTAATTCGGATGTATATTGTCCTATATTGTTCTTTCTTATTCTGTATCACTTTCTTAATAACTTTAAGTTCATTTTAGAATAGAAGTTCTGATCTATGCATATCTTATTCTAAGGTGACTTCATTTCCATAGGAAACTTAGTCTACTCATTCTCTTTTTACTTATAATAACTTCAAGTAGGCTTTAAACATGGTAATTTTTTGTTGCTTATATGTAATATAAATTAATTTCCTGAACTTTTAGAAGAAGGCAAGATTCAGTGTACTTTTCCTAATTTCACAAACTCCCTCTTTCAATGTCTTTGTATAGGTTATGTAAATAAAGCAAATAATTCTTTGATTTTTTTTTTCTGCTCAGAATCCCTCCCCTACTTCTAGATGAACCATCTCTTTTCTTTCCTCAGTTACCCCAATATTGTTCGATTTATAATACATTCAAGCTGCAAGACCTTGTTAAAAGAAATTAAGTATCTAAATAATTGAAGAAACATCCTATGTTCATAGATCACAAGACTTAACATTATTAAGACAGCAAAACCCCTCAAACTGTTCAGTGCAATCTCTGTCAGAAAACCAGCTTATTTCTTAATAGAAGTTGATAAGCTGATTCTAAAATTCATATGGAATTACCAAGGACCCAAAAGCTAAGACAAAACCACAAGAATCAAGACAGTGTGGAACTGGCACAAGGACAGATACATAGATCAATGGAACAGAACTGATAGCTAAGAAATGAACCATTCATCTATGGTCAACTGATTTTGGTAAGGGTAACAAACATTGAGACAACTATATAGTCACATACAATAGAATGAAGTTGGATCCTCAACTTATACCTTAAACAAAATTAACCAAAAATGGCCAGAGACCTAAATATAAGAACTAAAACTATATAACTCTTAGAAGAAAACATAGAGGTAAACCATCATGACATGAGATTTGGCAAAGGATTCTTGCATATGACACCAAAGGCAGGAGCAACAAAAGAGAAAACAGAAACTGGACTTCACCAAAGTAAAAAAATATTTTTGCTTCAAAGAACACCATTAAGAAAGTGAAAATATAATCCATACAATTAGAGAAAGTATTTGCAATTCATATAATTGATAAGGGACTTGCATCCACAATGTAAAAAGGACTCCTATAACTCAATTTAAAAAAAGCAAGCTAAAACAAAACAAAACCAAAAAAAAAAAATACCAATCTAATTAAAAATAGGCAAAAGATTCAAGCAGACATTTCTTCAAATAGGATATACAAATGACCAATAATCACATGAACAGATGCCCGGTGTCAGTAGTCATCAAGCAAATGCCAATCAAAACCACAATGAGATACTACTTCATACCCATTAGAATGACTAACATCAAAACGTCAGATAATAAAAAGCAATTGTTAGTAAAATTGCAAAAGAGTACAGCTATCTTGGAAAACAACCTGGCATTTCTTACATGATTAACACAGAGTTACTATATGACCCAGCCATTCCATCCCTCAATATACACCCAAAATAAATGAAAATATATGTCCACACAAAAACATGTACACAAAAATACATAGCAGTATTATTGATAACAGTGAAAAGTGGAAATAACTCAAATGTTCATCTACTGATGGATGGACAAACAAAATGTGGTATATCCATATAATGGACTGTAATTTGGGCATAAAAAAAGACCAAGGTACTGATATAGGCGACAATATGAATGACCTTTGAAAACATTATGCTAAGTAAAAAACGCCAGTTACAAAAGATAGTATGTAATATGATTCCATTCACATTAAATGTCCAAAATAGGGAAATCTATAGAGACAGAAATCAGTTTAGTGTTTTCCTAGGACTGGGTAGACATTAATAGCTAAAAGGTATGGATATTCTTTTTAAGATAGTAAAAATGTCCTAAAACTGCCTGTAGTGATGGTTGCGCATATCTGTGAAATATACTAAAATCCATTTTAAAAAAATTTTATTCATTTTTTTGAGAGCATGAGAGAGAGAGAGCATGAACAGGGGGAGAGTCAGAGAGAGAAGCAGACTCCCACTGAGCACGAAGCCTGACATGGGGCTCAGTCCTGGGACTTAACCCTGGGACTTGAGATCATGACCAGAGCTGAAGGCAGCTGCTTAACTGACTGAGGTTAAGGAACCCCCACTAAAATCCATTTAACTGTTGAGTAGTATAATATGTGGACATATTTCAATAAAACTGCTAAAAAATAAGTGTTAAGTTCCTTTGTTTCATTTTTGTCTTTCAATGTATACTGCTAAGAGCAGTGTTTGGGAGTTTCAGTTGATTCCACTTTCTCTTTTTTGTTGTTGTTGTTGTTTTTCTTCTTTTTTGATATGCCTGGTGACTATGCAGTAGTAACTGAAAATATTCTCTTTTCAAATGGAAACATTAGTATTTTGTTTTTTATATTTACATGTAAGTATATATGTAAGTAATCATCGTTTTTTTTTCTTTTTCCATATAGATATCCAATTAATCCAGCATTATTTGTGGAAAAAAATAGTCCATCTTTTTTTCATTAATTGCTATGTCACCTTTGTCACAAATCATAGAAAATGATATACATACAAATCTATTTTCTGGCTTATCTAGTTTTCAATGGAAAGAAATAGGTATTTTGCAATTGTAGGGTGAAATAGTGTTCTAATATTAATTAGGACAAGGTTGATAGTGTTCAGCTTATCTATGCTTTATAAATTTTTAAAAACTGTATGTTTGTAGATTGTTGACAAAACAATGTCAAAATCTTCATCTGTAAAGATCAGAATTTTGTTTTTCCTTTTATTTTTGGTATATGATGCTTTGTATATTTTGATGCTATTCATTTCTCAAATGTGCAAAATAATGAGTGAATCATCTGTGACTATAGTTTTCTTCATAGCAAAGTACTTAATTTCTGATTTAACTGCTAAAATAAATGCTAAATTATTTGTTTTCTATTTTTGTTTCTATTTCTTCTTGTGTCATTTTCTATAAGTTGTATATTTAAAGATGATTGTCCATTTTACCTAAATTGTCAAATTAATTGGCAGGAATTATTTATAGTTATTTTTTTATTATCTTTAAGATACACAGTGATATCCCTTTTTCTCTCAGGAAAGAAAGCCAAAAATAGGATCACTGTATGAAACCAGGAACTGATTTAGGAATCTGCCATTTGGGAAGGTGTCTTGAGACTATGCCCTATAGAAAGTTATGAACTTGGTGAAGTAAGAAGTCACAAATATAGACTCAGGACCAAGATACAGGCCAAACCATCTTATTGCATTCTGACTTATTTTCCTAAAATATGTGACTATAGAACTGATGCCTGCTATTATATCCTGGTTCTTGAGTGGGGAAGTCTAGTCACAAGGGAGATAACTGCTGACTGTTTGATAGCAAAACTGCACAGAAGGAGAAAAAGAGAAGAGAGAGAGAAAAAGGAAGAGAGAATAAGAGAACAATCAAAAGGAAGTATGAAATATAAAATTTAATGACATATGAAGAGATAGAATTCCTCAAAAATAGCTCCAGAAATAAATTCTCTCCAGGTTCTGATAATTTATTAAGCAGTTAAACACTTTAAAATTGGTATGTTTTCCATGGTCAAAAGTTTAAATAAAAATATGTTACACTTGATTACAAATAAACTAATAAATTAATAAACTAATAAAATAAACAATAAGCTAATAAACTAAAAATGGGGGAAACAAATAATGACTATGATAAAGAAAAAATTTTAGAAATAAAAATTATATAAACTCCAAATTGTTTTAAAGATGCAATAAATGATAAACTTCCATAAGTAGATCCAGTCAGGAAGATAATTAATGAATTAGAAATTAATATTAAGATATCATGCAGTATTGCATGGAGTCATAAAAACTAAACATGAAAGACAGGCAGGTAGAGCTCTGAAGATATTTTATGGAATAATTACTATTCATGTGTTTTTCTCAATTCCATATTTTCTGTATAACTCTTGTCACTCATGGATTTATCAGCTACCTTCACTAAGGTATCCATCCCATGGGTTAAAAGGTATCTTTCTGTGTTTCTCTAAGAGCCATATACCACTTAAATTATTGTTTTTGTTCTACACAAACATTTCTGAAATAACTACAAAATGTAACCAAAATTATTAAAAAAAATAAGGAAAGCCTACTTTTGGATCTCACCATTTCAGACACTCTTTTCTCTCCTACATTCTCTCACTGTCACGGGTTACACCAATGTTGAACCACAACAAAACCTTCATTTTCTTGAAGGAAAAAACAAAAAAAACAAAAAACAAAAAAAAAGTGGACATTTCCAAGCATATTGCCTGCCCCTTTTAAAACCTACTTCATAACCTCAGTGGTCTGTTTTGTTTTGATTATTATCAGTCTGACAACCTAAACTATTTTAAAGAGTCAGTGAAAAATAATTGAGGTTTTACTTTTCCCGTAGTTACTAAGTAGCACCTATTTTGATTGCCTCCTAAGTGGCTGCATTTTGCCTGTCTGTATGTCATACAAATAAGTCTTTTGAAAGTATGTTTTCTTCTTTACCTACCACACTGCTTTTTTTTTTTTCCCTTAGCCCCCACCCCTTTCACACACACAGATAAAAACAAGAAGTTACCTTGCTCTGTTTCTTTCAAGGTTTTTACAAGAAAAGAATCTTGTTATATATTTCAAAACTTAATTCTTCAATCATTTAGTAGCATTAGGGTCTCAGTTTAAGGCAATATCCCTGAGATAAGGGACTTAGCGAAATATTACTACTTATTGAGAGAATAGAGGAGGCAATTTCAGGCGACGCCAAATATCCTATACTAAATCTCATTAGCCTCATATCAACTCTTCTCTGAAAACCCAAGTGCCATGCTGTTAGCAATAAACAGAGAGTCTAATGCTTTTCCAGAACTCCAAATTGCAATATGTAAATCTGAGTGTAAATAATTAAATGTACATATATTTAACCTGAATTACTCTGCAGACATGCTGTTCTTACCTCCTGCCTCCTACCAAACCTTGTCAGTTGTTGGTAAAATACTAACATGGCACTAGAGAAGAAGGAGAAACAAAGGTAGTTAGAACATTATAGCCCCTGCAGTGCTTAATCCATAAAGCAGAAAACACAAATTGGTGAACTGGAGCAATGACATGGTTACACTGAACTACAGAGAAAGGACCCTTAGGGGACTAGCAGGAAGTAAATTGGGTTCTATTTTGATATGATGGTTCATTTACATTGTTGTAATTATTTAAATAATTAATTTTGTAATGAAAGAAGCTTATAAAAGCCAAAACCCCACCGAGCTGCAAATCCAAAATTCTCTCATGCTAAATCAGAGCTGTTTATCCTCCACAGTGCATCAGTAAATCTATTTAAGAAAAAAAAAATTATCTATCTAATCTATATCTATCTATCATGTCTATCTATCTACACACACATACATACATGGGACAAGACTTAAATCACACATGGCTTAGTTGGTACTTCATTATTAAAATGTTTTACTCTTACAGTATCGTAGGGGTTCCCTTTGCAGAGTTTTCTTCTAACCCAGAGCAGGTATATGTCTTTCTTTCAGCCAGAAAAACATGAAATGTTCATTCACATCCAGCTTAGGCAACAAAGAGCCCTTAGGGAATGTCAGGAAGATACGTGAGGTCAGAGCCAAGGAGACTAAAGGAGCAGAAAGCTGCCAGAATACAGTGAACTGGGTCCATTTAGGCAGCTGGAAGTCTATAATAAACAGGGTCAGGATTAAACTTGAATTAGAGCAAATTAAATAAAGCCTGTGGCTTAAGCACCCTAAGGTCAGGTCAGATAACTCTAGAGTCTCACATGGGTCCTCCAAAAGCAGAAGGTCAGCAAAGGCTGAGAAAGTTGGAGAGGAAAACTATAGAATCAAACATACAGAAAGAGAATCAACTTGACTTTTTGAGCAGTTCTCTCTCTCTCTCTTTTTTCTTGCCCTGTCAGGGAAAGAAAAAAAAAAAAAAGAATAAACTGGGCTTGAGCACTTAACAGGTACAAGGGTAAACTTTGAAATTCAATAAATACAGCATATAATTATTTTCCTTATCTCTTTTATAGCCTCATGTCCTAGATAAATTCTTCCCTCCAAATCTTCAAAAATGATACCTGATATCATCCTCTCTTTCTTAGAAACTCAGCGTCTGCCCTGCCCTCCATTCTAGGCATGCAGCATTTTACAACAGAGACACTGTCCTTTTCTTTCTCTTGAGCTTCACCTCTGCTGAACTTGAGCCACTCACTCCCAATAACACATCCTCAATTTTCTCTTTTCTTTTATTGCTTCATCTCTTAAGTTTTAACATATACTCTATTCTACTTTCAATGGCCTCTTCTTCACCTAACTTCAAAACCCCAACACTGTTCTTCAGTGTGGTCAAGATTTACAAACAATTCCTTTTTCTAGCCTCTGAATCTTAGCAGTTGATCTTCCTCCGTCCCTTTTGTGGTTATTCTTAGAAGCAGGATAATTCATGGTTCACAGGATCGCAAAAAGGTCAAGAACGCTTGAATTTGAATCCCAGCTTCTTCCCTTTTGAGATATATAAATTTGGGAAATTTCTTAATATTATAAACTCAATTTCCTTTTTTCTAAAAGATTTTATTTATTTATTTGAAAGCAAGAGAGACTGACATGGGGTGGGAGCAGTGCTGGAGGCAGAGGAAGAAGCAGACTTCTCAAGTGGGGCTCCATCCCAGGATCCCAGGATTATGACCGGAGCAGAAGGTAGATGCTTAACCTGACTGAGCCACCCAGGCATCCCTCTATTTCCTTTCTAATAAATGGTTATATTACTTACCTCATAAGACTATAATAAATATTAAAGAGGTATTTCATATAAAATACATACCATAGTGCCTGAAATGAAACACTGTAAACAGACATTAAAATTTGACCTGATATTAATCTTTACCCATGTTTTATCCCTTCAACTGTTCTAATATACAACTTGGGTGTTCAGTATCTGTTATTAAAACTTTGCCTTTCCATTTCTACTCACTATCCATGGATATACTCATCTAAATATACAATCTCATCATCGAATGTTGATGACATGCCTTTTATATTGAGTCCAAATTGTCCTCTTTTGGATCCAAAACATGTATAACACATTCCATTGGGCTAGTTTGTATGACTGTTAGACCAGATCTCAGCCTCAATACATACAGGTGTGAATGCATCATTGCCTCCTCATCCTATGGTGTTCTCCAGTGGTTTTCACAACCATAGAGAATGTGAAATCCACATATCCAACCACCAAGAAGAAAATTGAGGAAGCAAATATGAATATACATTCTTCCTAAATACTTATGTATAATGACTTATTTAGTTCTATAGGTCTATACTGTATGTAACTTAAAAAATATGTCTTCTCTCAAACGTCATTACCTTAGTGTCATTTCTTCTTTTTCTGGTGTAAACTGCTGCAATAGCCTTTAAACAGTTCTCTATGAGTCCAGAATTTCTTCTCAGAACAAAACTAAATAAAAAGCCATTTTGACTTCTTTCAAAATGTTCTTTATGAAATTAAAATCTGATAACAGTATGCCTTAAAATTTTTCAGTATGCCTTAAAACAGTATGCATAGTCATCAAGAACAGGAAAAAAAAAAAAATCCCCTAGCATCTAGATGCAGACTTTCTTTGCTGTTTAGCATCCTGGTGTCTAACTGCCAGCATTCAATACTGTGCTCTAATCCACTTAATTCTGTGGCCTCAGACAAGTAACTCTATCTATATAATGTACAATAATCTAATAATGTAATGTACTATATTTATCTCTACTTGGGCTTATAAATTCTGGAATTGTTGTCCTAATATATATTTTCATATTTATTTAAAGCAGTATCTAGTACTTCGGCAACACACAATAAATGCTGGATGGTGACTAATGTTGATATGTCAATAGCATTACAGTAAAAAAATAAATTAAAAAAATAGCATTACAGTTACAACTCATTAGATTCTCTCCACAAGTCTTTTTTGTAAGCACTTTAATCTCCTCATATACATGAGGGATACTGTGAGTTAGAGAGGTTAATACCTTTCTCACTGTCACATGTCCAGTTAGTAGAATAACTATGACTCAAATTCAGATATGTTGTCTCCAAAATCTCTGGTCTCTCTACTTCTGTTTTGCTGTCTATTAGAAGAGTAGCTGATGCCATTGTGGATGCCTCCATTCTTATTTTTAATTAAAACTGTCAACTGTCATGGGGGATTTTTTTAAAAAACTACAGTTGAATTTAATTTTCGAATTGGGTAAGCATAGTTCAGTGTTTCTCAAAGTAAAACTTATGGACAATTTTCATTACACTCCCTTAAGTGATTTAAAATGCAACCTCCAACCTATAACCTTGATCGCACATTAATAATAACTGGGACTATTTCCCAAGAGGATGCTAATGAACGCAAAGAGAATCACTGACCAGAAGTGAGGAATAAATATGCAAGATGTAATCACTAATTTCCTGGTTGCTAAATGTAATGCTTATAAGAGTAGAAAATACGCTCATTGCCAGATGCTTTTATCAAGTTTATGACTAGGTAAGAGATCAAGAAAATGACTCCAGTGGTTGTTCTGTGGAGTCCATCTGAACTGGGAAGGAGAAAGAAAAAGGAATTTGATCTTTCTTTCTTTCTTTTTTTCCTTCTCTCCCTCTTTCTTTCTCTCCCCCTCCTTCCCTCCTTCCTTCCAAGCTAGGACTATGTGACATATTGCAAAAATTTACTGGTATGCTATTTCTCTCTATTTCCAGGCAAGTAAGAGACTTGTAGTCTTCCCATCTGTGAAGACATGGTCCCATGAATTACTCAGAGCAATGACTAGAATTTATGTTTGATAATTCTGTGTGGAATAATTTAATCGTATCCATTTAACTTTCCAGGTACCTCTTCCCTGATTCCATGTGTAGATGCTGACATACACAAAGGGCCATCACATGGATAACCACTCCAGAGAAATGCTGCAGATCACACTGACATCAAAGAGGAACTAAAACTCTGAGACTTCTTCTATATTTTTATTTTATTTTTTGTTACCATAACATAAACTGTATCTGTATCATAGCTGATCTGAGATATTTATATTATGTTTACTAAGTGAATTTCTTTTTAAAGATTTTATTTATTTATTTGACAAGGCAGAGATCACAAGTAGGCAGAGAGGCAGGCAGAGAGAGAAAACGAAGCAGGCTCCCTGCTGAGCAGAGAGCCTGATGTGGGGGGGCTCGATCCCAGGACCCTGGGATCATGACCTGAGCTGAAGGCAGAGACTTAACCCACTGAGCCACCCAGGTGCCCCTATTAAGTGAATTTTTAAAAATGAAACCACAATTAACTTATTGAAAATATTCAAATTAATTATAACCAAAGGAAACAGCTGACCAGCTGATTCACTTCAAAAAGTCAGTCTATTTGTCTTTAGGAAAAAAAAAAAAAAAGATATTCCTGACTTTGTTTCAAATAGTAGAGTCCCCAAAGAGGCGAAATGAAAACAATTAAGTGAAATAATCTTCAATACTGGAATTGTCATCAAATAATTAGATTAGCTTTAGGATGCATGTCACCATATAAGGTGGCATGGGATTTTCATGACTTAAAATTAATCTCTTTTGAACTGCATTTGACTCGGAACAACCTTAATTACAATAACATTTCCCAAGACTAAGCCTCCTAATGCTATTCCAAACAGAGCTGGTTATTAAAAGATTTCAAAGATGTTTATTGATATGTATATGTTATGATTTTTTTTCAAAAAAAACTATTATATTAAAGAGAAAATAAAAACAAAAAAGTAGTATTATGTAAATTGTTTTATGTTTGGAACATCTTTTGTATGCAGTGCAGTGCATGAGGAATGAGTTGAAATGGATTCCATTTAAAACCAGAAGTACCCAGAGATATACAGCAAAGCAGCTGCCTTGTAATCAATTTTTGTATCAATTTTTGTATCATTCCATTGTTACGGAACATATGGATTAATCCACATATTGATTATAAAAGTCAATCTTCTTTTTTTTTTTTCCCCAATTTATTTATTTTCAGAAAAACAGTATTCATTATTTTTTCACCACACCCAGTGCTCCATGCAAGCTGTGCCCTCTATAATACCCACCACCTGGTACCCCAACCTCCCACCCCCCCGCCACTTCAAACCCCTCAGACTGTTTTTCAGAGTCCATAGTCTCTCATGGTTCACCTCCCCTTCCAATTTACCCAAATTCCCTACTCCTCTCTAACGCCCCTTGTCCTCCATGCTATTGGTTATGCGCCACAAATGAGTGAAACCATATGATAATTGACTCTCTCTGCTTGACTGATTTCACTCAGCATAATCTCTTCCAGTCCCGTCCATGTTGCTACAAAAGTTGGATATTCGTCCTTTCTGATGGAGGCATAATACTCCATAGTGTATATGGACCACATCTTCCTTATCCACTCATCCGTTGAAGGGCATCTTGGTTCTTTCCATAGTTTGGCGACTGTGGCCATTGCTGCTATAAACATTGGGGTACAGATGGCCCTTCTTTTCACGACATCTGTATCTTTGGGGTAAATACCCAGGAGTGCAATTGCAGGGTCGTAGGGAAGCTCTATTTTTAATTTCTTGAGGAATCTCCACACTGTTCTCCAAAGAGGCTGCACCAACTTGCATTCCCACCAACAGTGGAAGAGGGTTCCCCTTTCTCCACATCCTCTCCAACACATGTTGTTTCCTGTTTTGTTAATTTTGGCCATTCTAACTGGTGTAAGGTGATATCTCAATGTGGTTTTAATTTGAATCTCCCTGAGGGCTAATGATGATGAGCATTTTTTCATGTGTCCAATAGCCATTTGTATTTCTTGATTGGAGAAGTGTCTGTTCATATCTTCTGCCCATTTTTTGATGTGTTTGTCTGTTTCGTGTGGGTTGAGTTTGAGGAGTTCATTATAGATCCTGGATATCAACCTTTTGTCTGTACTGTCATTTGCAAATATCTTCTCCCATTCCGTGGGTTGCCTCTTCTAATACCTGTTGTAAAAGTGAAAGACCTTAAGTCTGGATGGGGGGCACGGGGCTGGTGTGAATTTTTTCTTTCTCAAGAAGCAACTGATGTTACTCTGTTCTGGAAGAGTATGGACAAAAAAGTCTAACGAAATATTCTCCTTTTTTTTTTTTTCCTACCTGTTATATGGTTGTTTCAGTTTAATGAGGCAAGTTGTCTTTGTATTCATTCCACAATTACTTATCTTGGACTTATGATGTGACAGACAGTGACGAGGCAGTCAAGGTCTGTGATGCACAAAACAAGATGGAGTTCCTGCCTTGAAAATGTTTTCGTAGTAGTGCAGGAGACAGATATTTAATCAATCACACAAACCAACTGAAATCTGAAACTGTTAAGTGAGCCACAAAGGCAAGATACAGAGTATTATGAAAAGCATATAATAGAAAATTGACTTAATCAGGGACATCAGAAAAATCATTTTTGAGGATATGACACACAAACTGATTAGGAGTTAATTAAGCAGAGGCTGTGCATGTGCGCAGGGGCAAGTGTGTGTTCACACACATATGTGTGTGCCCTCAACATTCCAACAAGAGGAGATTGCTGTGTTAAGGGGAAGTTCAGCAATAACGGGCTGCCGGTATGCAGCAGTACAGCTGGCTAGAGTGAAGGCATGTAGAAAAATCTGAGGACTAGAGGAGTAGAAGGAGAAGTAGAGGCCAGACACCATGGACCTATTAAGATATTAAGATATTTTGACACCTTCCTTCATTTTTCTAAATTAAAATTTCCATATTTATTCTCAATCACATCTATTCAATTTCTCAGAAAACAGAAACCAAACCAAACCAAACCAAAACAAAACAAAAAAATTCAACCTTCCATTTAACACTATATGGCCCCAGTATTGTCCTAAACTTTGTGTTATACTTTACGGAGGCATAAATGAGAGAGGAGAGAGAAGGAAGGGAGGAGAGAAGGAAGGGAGGAAAAAAAGATTAATTAGCAGTTAAGAGAATGGCTCTAAATATATATAGTCATTAATTATTCATTAATAATGAATAATTAAAACACATTGAGCACTTACTTTATGACACAGCTTATTTCTAGCATACTCATCATCTGACCCATAGATAGCATTAATCCATACCAATTTATCAAGGTGCAAACTGAGGCACAGTGAGGCAGCTTGTTTACCTACAGTCACAGAATTATAATATAAGAGCCAGGATTTTTTTTTTAAGATTTTATTTATTTATTTGTCAGGGAGAGAGAGCACACAGCAGAGGGAGCAGCAGGCAGAGGGAGAAGCAGACTCCCTGCTGAGAAAGGAGCTGGAATCAAGACTCAACCCCAAGACCCTGGAATCATGCATGACCCAAGCCAAAGGCAGTTGTTTAACCAACTGAGCCACTCAGCATTCCTAAGAGCCAGCATTTAAACTCTGCTCTCTTGGAGTCCAAAGTCCACGCAAGCTCCCACTGTATGTATTTAGTGTGTTGAGAATGTCATTACTGTGGGACAGAATATGAGCAAGCTGCCTATGAAAGAAATACAAAATGTTTTCAATATTTACTTTCAATCCCTAAAATCATACTCACATTTATATTAAGACGCTTCAGGGCTAAATACATCCCCAATAAAGAACACTGTTCTACTTTGTTGTACTCTTCCAACTAAGGTCAAACCGCTCTCCAGTTCCCAGATGTGTTTATTCAACATCTTGATGATGAAATACGCTAATTCTATGACATGGATACAATATAATTTCCCCTAATGTAGGCAATCTGATCCCACAAAAGTGTTTATAGTGGTAGTTAATTACTTTTGTATTATTTCATTTAGATATACTTACATTATTGCCAGTGTTTGGAATGATATTAATAGTATTGGTGTGGCAAGCTTACCATTCAGTATAATTACAAAAGCATCACTGTGTATCACACACAATTCACATTTCTGATTAAAAAGGGTTTTCCATTATTACTACATATTTTTCTAGACTAGTTCTTATTATGAAGTTATTTCAATAAAATTATTTCAATAAAAGCTACGTAATGAAGAAGTCATGGAGATGAAAGCTACAGCACAGGGAATATTCCAGTCAGAGGAATTGTAATAGTGTTGTTTGGTGACAGATGCTAGCTACATTTGTGGCGAGCATAGGGTAGCATATAGAGTTGTGAAATCCCTATGTTGTCTACCTGATACTAAAGTAACACTGTGTGTCAAATATCCTTCAATATAAAAAGAAAAAAATTTCAATAACAACTAAAATATATGTCTTCCCATAACAAAGTTCCCAAATTTGTGGAACTGTAGCTTAATTGTTAAACACAGTAATGTTGTTTATATCTTTTATAAATACGAAGCAAGATATTTTCCATCAACTTTCATAATCCTTAATTACTTGTATGAACTCAGTTTATAGTGAAACACATATTAAAATGAAAATTCTTAAAACTACCCAACTTATTTTTTATTAATAAATTTTATCTTCTAGAATTATAACAAAATTAAGCACACAGCATAGAAAGTCTTCATATTATACCCATACTCACACACATTTTCTCCTATCATTAATATATTACATTAGTATATGTTTGTTATAATTAACTAATTGTGATAACATATTATTAACTAAAGTCTCTAATTTATTTAGATTTCCTTATTTATTTATTTTTACTTATCTTTTATTTATGTTCCAGGATACCATCTAAGTTACTGTGATGCATTTAGTTATGTCTTCTAAGGGTCCAGTTGGCTATGACATTTTGTCAGACTTATTTTTGCTGACTTTTATGGTTTTGATGGATTTAAGGTGGTACTGGTCAGGTTATATAAGACACCTCTCTATTGGAATTTCTTTGATTTTTTTCATGACTAGACTTGAATTATAAGTTTTTGAGAGGAAGATCACAGTGATAAAATGTCATTTTAATCATATAATATCAAGGGTACATGCTATCAACATGATTTATGACTTTTGAAATTGACCTTGATCACCTGGCTAAAATGGAATTTGCCAAATTTCTCCACTGTAAAGTACTTATTTCCCCTGTTTTTCACACTTTATTCTTTGGAAGAAAATCACTATACACAGCCATACTTATACTCCCTCTTCTTTAGGTTCAGGTATCTGCAAAATTTATTTTAAATTCTTCATTTTTTTAAAGACTTTATTCATTTATTTGTCAGAGAGAGAGAGAGAGCCCAAGCAGAGGGAGCAGCAGGCAGAGGGAAAAGTTGGCTCCCATCTGAGCAAGTAGCCCAATGCAAGACTCAATTCCAGGACACTGGGGTCATCACCTAAGCTGAAGACAGATGTTTAACTGACTGAGCCACCCAGGCATCCCAAATTCTTCATATTTTTCTCTTCTCTTATATGTTTGTATTTATTCACTCATATATTTATATTACCAGGTCTCAAGGATATCTATTTTGTATTTTGCATTATAATACAATACTATTTTTTGTTTTGTTTCTCAAATTATTTTATGGTTAGCCATTGGAAGCTCATTCAGTTGGCTCCAATGCTCTCATTATTTTTCCTTTTTATTTATTTTATTTTATTTATTTATTTGACAGAGGGAGAAAGTAAGAGTCAGAGCAGGAGCACAGGGGGAGGGACAGAGGGAGAGAGAGAGGCAGACCCCCTGCTGAGCAAGAAGCCTGTTTTGGGGCTGGATCCGAGGTTCCTGGCATTATGACCTGAACTGAAGGCATACACTTAACTGACTGAACCACCCAGGTGCCCCATGTACAGTTTATTTTGTCTCTAGTTATTTCCAGTTACTCAGATCAGCTATTTTTTCCCTCCCCATTTAGGAGGTTTTTTCATATGTTACAATATAGTTAAATTATCACAATCTATAATCTTTCCTGGGAATCTCCAACTTCCCAAAGATTTTTTTTTTTTAATTTATACACATTAAAGTTCACTATTTGTGTTGTAAAGTTCTATGGGTTTGAACAAAAGCGTATCATATATCCATCATTACAACATCTTATGGAACAGTTTCACCACAAAAATTATTTTTAATCATTTCAGAAAAAAAAATCTAAATGCTTATCAAGGCTCTTGAAAAGCTTCCTCATCACACTGAATTTTTATTCTTTGTTAGATGATGACTCAAAAATAAAACTACATTTATTATTATTGATGTTATAATTAAAATTATATTACCATTATTAAGGCCTAAATTCTATGTATGAACTAATTAATACACTGAGTCCTTGAAGTAAACTTTTGAGGAATAATATCAAGAAACATAATAATTATTGAGGAATAATATCAAGAAACATAACATTTTAAGTGTTCCAATAAACTGTTGTGTTTTAAAGCAAATATATCACAACTCCAAGAACAGCTTTGTATATATCTTATGGTCCCCAAAATAGTTCTCTCACATATTGTTTGAACTGACTGTGTAATCAGTTTATAGCTTGGGGATATTTTGAATACAATTTTTGTTTGAACAATATTTTTATTACTTCTGAGTAAGTCTTTGTGCTGACCATGAGTTTATGAGATTTGTGAACAGCACTATGCTTTGCAAGCAACTAAAGAAGCAAAGAACACTTATTTTATTGAATCATATAGAAAGTAATGAAATAACTGATTTATGAAATAGTTTGGAGGAAAAACTATCAAAATGATATCTCAAAATTTTAACATCCTATGAAATCAGCACAGTTAGTTCCATAACTCAAAAATTAGGGTCTCACAAGTTTGGGAATTTCAGTTTGAAAAAACAAACAAAAAAATCTACCTCTTTTTAAAAAAAAATTATTGTCACTTGTAGAAAGTATCTTCCACAATACCAAAATATTACTGCATAAGTCACAACGTCTGATTTCATTTCTTTGTACCCCAGATTTTTACCTTAAAAAGTCACCCTAGGTCTAATGTGTCAAAGAAATAACATGATAATAATACAGATTCAATAAGACTACATAGGAATACAGAATAATACTGGAACCCATAGTAGGAATAGGTCAAATTCAAATATTAGTTTTTATCCATTTCTTCCCACTTTCTTTTTACTTTTTTCTTCCTTCAGAAGAGAGGTAAAGAAAAAAATTGGGTGCACATAAATAAACACTTTGAAATGAACTCTCTGTGAATGTTTTAAATTTTCACTGTAAAATATGTAGACTATATATATACTATGGGAAGGCATATCAGTGCTGGAAAGATAAGCACATTAGTTTTAGAAATTTCTAAATATTTAGTTTAGAAATCATGTTAGATGTTAGATACTCTTAAAATCAATGATTATTATTGAAGTAAAGTTGTATTACCTATGCAATGAAAAATCCACTGAAAAATCAAAGATAAACCAAAATTAGGAAAAAAATAATGATTTATATGATCACAGTTTGGATATGGCAGAGAAAAAACACATAACATCAAAAACATATGATGCCTCTGAATTCATTTCCTCCATTTTCTCTTTGCTTACTCTGCTCTGATCACATCAACCTCCTTACACATCTTCAGAAAAGGTAAACACAACTCTTCCTCAGGGCCTTTGTATTTGCTGTTCTTGTGTCTAGAACTAAAGTAGTCCCTCAGATATCTGCATAGCTCCCTCCTCAATAGTCTTCCATTTTCTGCTAAATGCCCATTTATCAGGAAGCCCTTACTGGGTCACCATCTATTTTTTTTTTTAAGATTTTATTTATTTATTTGACAGAGAGAGATCACAAGTAGGCAGAGAGGCAGGCAGAGAGAGAGGAAGCAGGAAGAGAGAGAGGAGGAAGCAGGCTCCCTGCCGAGCAGAGAGCCAGATGCGGGACTCGATCCCAGGACCCTGAGATCATGACCTGAGCCGAAGGCAGCAGCTTAACCCACTGAGCCACCCAGGCGCCCTCACCATCTATTTTTTTAATATAGGTACATTTTCTATCACCTTGAATGTCTCTGTCCTCCTCTGAAGCATGCTTCACCACCATATATATATACATACTTGTTTTCCTATTATCAATCTTCCTTGAATAGAATGAAAGCTATAGGAGGGTAGTCATTATTTGTTTCATTGCTATATTACTGTATCTAGAATAGTGCCTGAGAAAAGAGTGAGTATTCATTACATGTCTGTTGAATGAATGGACACAGTCCCTCCAACACTGAAAGTAAAACGAAGGTGAAAAAATCTTCAGAGCACATCTTTTACGTAACTGATCATCTTGTCTAGAGTTGGTGAGGAAGTAGGTAAAATATGTGGATTGGGAGATTAGAAGTGAATTGACAAACCATATGTTACAAAAATAGATGAAGAATAAAAAAAAAATAGTAGATATAAGAATAGAAGACCGGTTGAGGAAGAAATATTCAGAGCTCTGATTCAGCTCTCGGAACCAGATAGGATTTTTGTAATGAAATGTTACAAAAAACATTTATAGGTATGTAAAATACAGTGGGGAGAAAAAGGCAATTCAAGCATATGGAGTAAAGGAACTAAGAAATCTAAATGTCATCATTATGGAGGTAGATAGTGAGAAACTGGAAAGCAGTTATTCACTTCACTGAAGCTTAGATAAAGGTCTCTGCATCTTCACAAATATTAGTATTGATGATGGACAGAAACATTGATTGGCACTTTGTGTGAATTTTTTAAAAAGGTAAAGTTTGTGAATGATGGTGGTAGAACCATGACAGACAAATGGCAGTAAGAAAGAAGATACTTCTGATCCTCTTCTGAAATGAAAAATGGAATGCTTTCTCTTGCTGATTTCATGAGAATTTGTATTTTTACAGCAAAGTAAAAGATCAGTAGTGAAACAAGGAAATAGGAATGAGAGTTTAAAACAAAAAATGGGGGATTTTAAAAGCATTTATTCATGAAGGAAAGAAGACTAGAAACAATGTGCTTATGAATGGGACTGAGCATGGATTTGGGAGGATTTCAAGCACAAGGGAAGAAAAAAAATTATAGGAAATGATCCTAGAATGGTAATCAGGAGGAAATGAAATATGGCTATGAAAACTCACTTTGTACTTTTAAATACCTTATATAAATGCAAGGGGATAAATTATACACAAAGTTGTTTTTTTTTTTTAAAGGTTTTATTTATCCATTTGACAGAGATCACAAGTAGGCAGGGGGAGAGGGGGAGGCAGCGTCCCCTCTGAGCAGAGAGCCCAGTGTGGGGCTCGATCTCAGGACCCTGGGATCATGACCTGAGCCAAACACAGAGGCTTTAACACACTGAGCCACCCACACGCTCCTACACAAAGTTAAAAAAAAAAAAAAAAAATTAAAACTATATTTTGTTAGTCAGTATGCACATCATTTCACATTCTTCTCCCCAGCCTCACTACATTTTAACACTGATTTAGTGTTGCTCCGGAAACACACCAAACTCTCACTGACCTTCAAGTCTTTGCAATTGCTATCTCTCCATCTGCTTCTTTGACTTCCTGATTTATCTACCTGAATGGCTCCTTCTAATCTTATTTAAATGTCACCTACTCACTGTGATAAGGTACAGGAGATACCACATCACATAAGAGCCTTCATCTCTAGTGCAAAGTGAATAGGCAACCAGACAATACAATAGGGACAGGAATTGAAAGCATACAGAAATTGCAAATTTCCCAAGCCTTAGGTGAGAAAGGAATGATTTGGGCTGTATCCTAGTGAATAGGTTGATATTAGACACAAGTGATGAAGGGACAGACAACAGAATATAAAACAATTCAATAGTGATTGAATATGGCCCATTCAAAGAAATATACAATGGCTGGAGAATAATAAGTGTGTGTGTGTTTGTGGGCAGTGAACCCTCTGAAACTATTCCAGGCAAACTCTAAAATAATTTCTGGTAAAAACTAGGCAATAAAAAAGACATCAAATTTCATTTGCCGCTAAATCTTAACTGAGCTCTCTATCTCCACTCTTGCCCCACTAGTATCTATCTTCCACTTGGCAGCCAAAGCAATATTTTTTAAAACATAGGTCATATCTCAAGCATTCTTTACAACAGAAGCTTTGCACTGGTTATTTTCTTTGTCCGGAAGCCTCTTTCCTGAAAATTTCCATGGGCTACTACTTCACTCTATTCTCTGTCTATACTAACTCACTCCCCAGTGAAAGCTAAACAGATCAGCCTCTGTAAAATAACCCCTCCACTCCTATAAAGATGACTTTATCACTTCCCCACTTCTGTGTTCCATCCTCAATATGAGCATCAAAAGAGCAGAACATTTGTCCTTTTTTTTTTTCAGTGTTATATCCTTGGTATATATAACAATGCCTGACACAAAATAGATGTCAAATCCATCTGTATGAATGCATGAATGCAAAATCATGCATCTATCACTGAATGAACAAATAAACTACTACACATTTGTTGAAGTGACTAAGTAATGAACTCATTTATGGGAGGAAATTTACGGGAGAAAGAAACAAAGAAAAAGAAAGGGGAAAAAACTTCACTCAAGAAATCAGAATAATTTCACAGCAAAAACTTGCAAACCAGTTGAGGGTAGAGACAATCTGCCAGATATGCCTTGAATACAACACTTAAATGCGGGAGCAGAGAATGGATATTCGTTGTAGTTAAGCATTTTCACCACAAGTAGGAAATAAAGGCAAAGACAGGGAGGCAAGAAAATGTAAGATATTATCAAAAGTATAGCTGACTTTGTATCCTGCCACGTTGCTGAATTGCTGCAAAGTCAATGTGCAGAAATCAGTGGCTTTCTTATACACTAACAATGAAAATACAGAAAGGGAAATTAGAGAATCGATTCCATTTACTATAGCACCAAGAACCATAAGATACCTGGGAATAAACCTAACCAAAGAGGTAAAGGATCTGTACTTGAGGAACCACAGAACACTCATGAAAGAAATTGAAGAAGACACAAATAGATGGAAGACCATTCCATGCTCTTGGATCGGAAGAATAAACATTGTTAAAATGTCTATACTGCCTAGAGCAATCTATACTTTTAATGCCATTCCGATCAAAATTCCACCGGCATTCTTCAAAGAGCTGGAGCAAATAATCCTAAAATTTGTATGGAATCAGAAGAGACCCCGAATCGCTAAGGAAATGTTGAAAAACAAAAATAAAGCTGGCGGCATCACCTTACCTGATTTCAAGCTTTATTACAAAGCTGTGATCACCAAGACAGCATGGTACTGGCATAAAAACAGACATATAGACCCATGGAACAGAGTAGAGAGCCCAGATATGGACTCTCAACTCTATGGTCAATTAATCTTCCACAACACAGGAAAAAATATACAGTGGAAAAAAGACAGTCTCTTCAATAAATGGTGCTGGGAAAACTGGACAGCTATATGTAGAAGAATGAAACTCGACCATTCTCTTACACCGTACACAAAGATAAACTCAAAATGGATAAAAGACCTCAACGTGAGACAGGAATCCATCAGAATCCTAGAGGAGAACATAGGCAGTAACCTCTTCAATATCAGCCACAGCAACTTCTTTCAAGATACGTCTCCAAAGGCAAAGGAAACAAAAGCGAAAATAAACTTTTGGACTTCATCAAAATCAAAAGCTTCTGCACAGCAAAAGAAACAGTCAAAAAAAAAACAAAGAGGCAACCCACGGAATGGGAGAAGATATTTGCAAATGACAGTACAGACAAAAGTTTGATATCCAGGATCTATAATGAACTCCTCAAACTCAACACACATGAAACAGGCAAACACATCAAAAAATGGGTAGAAGATATGAACAGACACTTTTCCAATCAAGACATACAAATGGCTATCAGACACATGAAAAAATGTTCATCATCATTAGCCCTCAGGGAGATTCAAATTAAAACCACATTGAGATATCACCTTACACCAGTTAGAATGGCCAAAATTAACAAAACAGGAAACAACATGTGTTGGAGAGGATGTGGAGAAACAGGAACCCTCTTCCACTGTTGGTGGGAATGCAAGTTGGTGCAGCCTCTTTGGAGAACAGTGTGGAGATTCCTCAAGAAATTAAAAATAGAGCTTCCCTATGACCCTGCAATTGCACTCCTGGGTATTTACCCCAAAGACACAGATGTCATGAAAAGAAGGGCCATCTGTACCCCAATGTTTATAGCAGCAATGGCCACGGTTGCCAAACTATGGAAAGAACCAAGATGCCCTTCAACGGATGAATGGATAAGGAAGATGTGGTCCATATACACTATGGAGTATTATGCCTCCATCAGAAAGGATGAATCCCAACTTTTGTAGCAACATGGACGGGACTGGAAGAGATTATGCTGAGTGAAATAAGTCAAGCAGAGAGAGTCAATTATCATATGGTTTCACTTATTTGTGGAGCATAACAAATAGCATGGAGGACATGGGGAGTTAGAGAGGAGAAGGGAGTTGGGGTAAATTGGAAGGGGAGGTGAATCATGAGAGACTATGGACTCTGAAAAACAATCTGAGGGGTTTGAAGTGGCGGGGATGTGGGAGGTTGGGGTACCAGGTGGTGGGTATTATAGAGGGAACGGCTTGCATGGAGCACTGGGTGTGGTGAAAAAATAATAAATAATGTTTTTCTGAAAATAAATAAATTGGAAAAAAAAAAAAAGTATAGCTGAGGGGCACCTGGGTGGCTCAGTGGGTTAAGCCTCTGCCTTCAACTCAGGTCATGATCCCAGGGTTCTGGGATCAAGACCCACATCTGGCTCCTTGCACAGCGGGAAGCCTGCTTTTCCCTCTTCCACACCCCTAGCTTGTGTTCCCTCTCTCGCTGTGTCTCTCACTGTCAAATAAATAAATAAATAAATAAATAAATAAATAAATAAAGGTGTAGTTGAAGTAGTAAACACTGGGACCCAACCTGCATGGCAAAGGACTGAAGTACAAGAGGGCGGTGAAGAATGAATGACATCTAGGAGGGAACGTTTAATCAAGTTGATTGAACAGAACCTGAGAAATGATATGCTACAATAGCAATTTTTTTTTTTTTTGCAACCTAAAATTCAATCAGCATTCTGGAATAAGGTATAGCAATTAGAGCAGGAGATAGGGGTAATCCTTTGAGTGGGTACTTGTCCCAGCTTCATAAGCTTGACCCCTGCAGCTGGTGGGACTTCTCTTCGTATCTATTTGATTTGAGAAGCACTGGTTTTATAGCAAACTATTATGATATGCCTGAGACTGAAAGGTACCTGAAAATTACTGTAATTCTACTTAGCATTATATAGACCCTCCTTATCATAAGCTGCTCCCTGAGATCCAAAGTGCTGATGACAGCTCAAAATTCTTTAGGCACTGTCAAACTCATAGGAAAATATTTTATATTCGTACTGGTATTTCTACTCTGGCAGAGTTCCCAATTCCTACATCTGCTTTTATTCTAGCGAAGTCTATTTCCAACTGGGAGTCTCAGAGTTCTGACACACGATGCCCTTGCTATGTCAGGGAAAATAGAAAGGAGTTGTCTTATTTAAAAAAGAAAAATCTTATCTTGGTTATAAACATAAGAAAAGCACATTTCACTTAAATTGTAAATCACAGATTTGATTTAGTTGTTGTTCCTTGGCCCCCATATTGCCCCCAGTCTAAAGGAAACTTGGAAAAAAATGGAAAGTATAGGAATGAAATACTTTTTCTTTAAAAAAGTAAAAATCAAATGGACCCTTTAAAAACTAGTAAGCACTGGGGCGCCTGGGTGGCTCAGTGGGTTAAGCCTCTGCCTTCAGTTCAGGTCATGATCTCAGGGTCCTAGGATTGAGCCCCACATCAATCTCTCTGCTCAGTGGGGAGCCTGCTTTCCCCCCACCCCGCCTGCCTCTCTGCGTACTTGTGATCTCTCTCTCTCTCTCTCAAATAAATAATATCTTTAAAAAAAATAAAATAAAATAAAAATAAAAACTAGTAAGCACTAAATGTTTGTATTTAATGCTAGTTTATTCATAAATTATGTGCATGTACATATACATACTATACATATTGCATATAGTATACTATATTTGATCTTACTATTTATATACGATTACTAATATGTACATATATGCATTCATTTTAATTATAAAATTATTTTATTTTTTTCATCTGTCATCTTGGTGACAGCTCAAAATGAATAAATCAGTCATATTTCTTAATTGCAAACAACAGAAACTCATTTTTTTTACAAGCTCCCCCCAAAATACAATGCATTACAAGAGATACTGGGTACTGGGTAGCTCACAGAGTATCAAGAAGGAAAAAGACCCCAATTATGCCACAGAAGTGGCCCAAAAGACACCAATACTGTAGCTACTGAACAACTACAGCGCTGTTTACATGACCAGCTTTAGAAACTATACTACCATTCAATTACCAAGCCTTCTCTCTTTGGAAACAGCTGCAGATTGACCACTGCTTCCAGTAAATCCCTTAATTTAAGCGATCTGGTAATTTAAGTCCCTATTTGTCTGCATCACTAATTTATGTCCAAACTGTGCTGGCAGATGCATCAGGTTGGTAAAGCCTTAGTTGCGATGACCCACACTAGATACAAAGAGCCTATGGAAGTAGATTCCTTTTGTAGAACCCAAATTCACTTCTTTTACTCTAAAAATCCTATTTTTTTTTTCTGAGAGAGAGAGAGAGAGCATCACAGGGGGATGGGAGAAGTAGCGGGTGCAGATGGAGAAGGTGAGAGAGAATCTCAAGCAGTCTCCACACCCAGCACAAAGCCCAAGCAGGGCTTGATCTCATGACCCTAAGATCATGGCCTGAGCCAAAGGTGAGTCAGATGCTTCACCGGCTAAGCACTCAGGTGCTCCTGAAACTCCTATTTCATTTGGAGTTTCAAATAATAATAATAAGACCTTATTCTGCTAATATAGCCTTTCCATCCCATCAATTCATAGAATTCAGGAGTAAATAGAAGTTTTTAGAAAAATCTTTCACCTTTTCCAAAGGAGAGGGACTTTTGTATTTTCCTTTCAATCTCTAAAATCAACATACATACTTGAAAACAAATATGACAGAATTATAGGTATGTTTATATATTCCTGAATACATAAGAAGAGTTTTTTTCAAAAACCATAATTTTATGAGTTGTTAATTAATATAATACCCTTTTCCCTCTTTTCCAACTACATCTTCCTCTACCCAATCAACTAAAAAACTGGCCAACCAAATAAAAACTACACCAATTACTCTATTCACAATCATTTAATAGAAGGAATCAGTTAAACAAATTTCAAAGAATATTTAAACGAAAGGGAACATTGCCTTGGGAAAGATATAGTAACTGCAGGAAATATCTACCACTACAGGGATGGGGAAACACAGGGAAGAAGTTAGTGTTATTAGAATCTAGAATCCTAGAAGAGAAGATCTGCTGAGCTGGGACACAGGAGATTACGGGGGTTACCCGGCTGGTGCTGCTACCATGAAAGAACATAATGAGGCTAGTTCTGGAAGTACCACAAAAGGGAAAAGTGATAATAATTAAAAATAAATAAAACAAGAAGTAACCCAACTGTTGCTGCCAAGGTGAAAGGTCACTCCTGGCTTCCTAGTACCCCTCTAACTAGACCCCTTACTGATAGAATATAACAGGGAGGCCATTAAAAAAAGAAAAATATAGTTTATAGAGACACAGCTCTAGTATCATAAAGCAGATCATAAAGACAGAGTTTGGATCTCCGAGATAATAGCTTAGTAACTAACAACCTCCTTTTCTTTCTTTCTTTCTTTCTTCCTTTCTCTTTCTACAACCCCCTTTTCTAACTGAATGGAGTAAGTTATAGCTGATGTTCTCTAGTTTATCAATCCAAAAATAATCATACTTTTCTAATTGTTTTACCAATTTTAACCATTTGTGGTTTGGAAGATCCTCTAAATATAGGAAAATAATTTGCTTTCCAAAAAAAGTTAAACTTTGGTCATTTCCATAGGAGATGGAAATGTAGAGTAGACCTTGCTTTTAGGCCTGGCTTTGTTGCTTAGTATTGGATCACTTCTCTGCCTACAAGTATTTTTATAGGTAAAATGTGATTTACAGATGCCTTCTAAGTTTTTGAGGGTCAAATAAGAAAATGTATTCTAATATATTTAATACATCTAATTCTAATTCTAATTTTTTCTAATAAACTGTACAATTAGTGTTCTGAAAAGCCATACAAATATTTGGGTACAAAAATGGCATTTAATTTCTCTCCATTTTATTCCAGATCTCAGTGAAACCTCTGATGCAAAAGGCCATAATCCCAGTGACAGAACCGTTAAAAAATGTCTGCTGGAAATACTGTAGGTGAGAAGATCTGCAGTGTGATCTGTAAACACATAACCTGCCTGGGAGGTATATCACCTACAGTAGTATAATCCATTAATTCTCAGAATTTTAGACGGGGAAATAAAAAGATAATAGGCAAAGTGAAGGTGCTGTGTAGAAAAGGAACAACTAATGTACCATTTTTTGCTGCCAAGAATCAGCAGAATTTCAGAACAGTGACAAAACATTCTTTAAGAAAGATTTTGTGGAAGCACCTGGGTGGCTTAGTCAGTTAAGCATCTGCCTTTGGCTCAGGTCATGATCCCAGAGTCCTGGATTGAGCCACCAAGTCTCCCTGCTCAGTGGGAAGTCTGTTTCTCCCTCTATTCCTCCCCCACTCTCTCTCATTCCCTCTCTCAATAAATAAAATCTTTAAAAAACAAAACAACAACAACAACAAAAATCCCTAAAACAAACAAACAAACAAACAAACAAAAAGGATGATTTTGTGACTGTAGCCACAAGAACATCCATCGTGTAGAAGGGAATTAAAAAAAAAAAATCTACTACAGGACACTGCCTCTTATAAAGATGGACGCAAAAATTCTTAACAAAATTTTAGCAAATAATATTCAATAGTTTATAAAAATGATAAAATATCATGACTAATCAATCAGTGCACTTGCTAATGAGTGCAAGATTGTTTTCAAATTTAAAAATTAATATTATTTACCCTATTAATAACCCCCCAAAAGAAAACTACATTACCATCTCATTAAATGAAGAAAAATCAGTTGGCAAAATCCAACATCCATTTCTGAAAGAAAACACTATCAGGAAATTAATAATAGAATGGAATTTTCTTAAGCTGATAAAAGGTATTACAAAAAAATCTACAGCTAATGCTACAATCAGTGAAACACTTGAATTTGTTTCTATATACAAAAGATCAAGAGCAAGACATGATGCCTGCCTCTACCACTTAACAATGTGCTGACAGTTCTATCCAGTTCAATAAGGCAAAAAGCTTTCATATTGAAAAGAAAAACTACTTGCTTGTTTTACAAATAACCAGGTCCTCTGTGTAGAAATTCATAAAGAGTCTACAATAAAGCTACTAGAACTAACAAGTGAGTTTAGTAAGGTCACAGGAAACAAATTAAATATACAAAACCAATTACGTTCAATTATACAGAGACAGCAATCAAAAAATCAAAATTAAAATTATGACAGATAATTTTTATACATATATAACGCTTGGGGATATATTTAACAGAAGATTTGAAATATCCATATGATAAAATTAGAAAATAATGGTAATAGAAATTAAAGAGAACCTAAAAAAGGAGATATTCTATGTCCATGTGTAGACTTAATATTAAAATGTCAATTTTAGTAATATTAAAATTTATTTTTAAATAAATTTATTTAAACAAATAAATAAATTTATTTAAAAATAAAATCCAAGCAGGATTTTAGTATAAATTGATAAGCTGACTTTAAGATTTATGCAAATGCAAAGGACCTAAAATATGACAGATAACTGAAAAATAAGGAGAAAGTTGGTTATCTAAAACTACCTGCTTCTGATTTATTATAAAGTTACAGTTATTAAAATAGTATGGTATTGGCCTTAAGATAGAGAAATAGAATAATGGAACAAAATAGAGAATCTAGAACTAGACCCACATATGTATGGATAATTGACTTTTGAACAAAAAGCTTACTCAGAGTAAGCTGAATACATATAAATATATATATGTATATATATATATTTTTTTTAATGAAAATCTTAAAAAGGCTAACACAAAATAGAACTTACACCTAAAAATGAACACTAAAACAATAAAACTACTAGAAGAAAACATGAGAAAACTTGGTAAACTTGGGTTTGGCAAAGATTCTTTAGATAAGAAAAAATGATACCTTGTACTTCTTCAAAATTAAAAACATCTGCTTTTCAAAGGATACTGTTAAAAGAATAGAGAGATGCTACAGACTGAGTGAGTAAAAGCATATGTGAAATGTGTCTGACAAAACACTTGTACTCCTATATAAATAACTCAAAGAAGACGGAATAAACTTGGGGCACCTGGGTGGCTCAGTGCCTCTGCCTTTGACTCAGGTCATGACCTCAGGTCATGATCCTGGAATCAAGCCCCGCTTTGGGCTCTCTGCTTAGTAGGGAGCCTGCTTCTCCCTCCCCCTCTGCCTGCCTTTCTCCCTACTTGTGATCTGTCAAATAAATAAATAAAAATCTTTAAAAAAAAAAAAAAAAGACAGAATAAACTAATAAAAATAGACAAAATATCTGACAGACACCATACCAAGAAGATACACAGATGGTAAGTAAGCATATGAAAGATACTTAACATCATTTATAGTCATTATTAATCTTATATTACTGTAAGATAACAGAGCTAAATTATGTACAACCAATTCAGGGGAAAGGTAAGTACAGAATCAGAGGTGACAGAATTTCCAGAAATCATGGAGAAGAATTCGGATTTTCTGAGTGTATAAATGGGGATGATTTGAACCATTCTTATCCCATTTTTTCTATATCTTAAAGTTGGAGGAATTTATGTTTGAACTAGATTAGATGAATTGACATAGGAAAAAAATGTATTTAACACTTAGCTGTAATTAGATATATAGAGGTGATTATGATGGATTTATATTGTCTTATTTGTACTTCTCTGTATATTCCTTACTTATCCCAATAAAACTATATCATTTTTACAATTTAAAATGTTTGTCACATATGTCTAAATATAGCCATATACTCCAAATAAACAAAAAACAATGTACTAAATTATCATTAGCATTTTGGAGTCTAAAGTTGGTGATTCTGTAATCTTTAAATATATATGAACAAGCATAAATATCCAAGGGTAATTTTATTTTCTACTTTGTCAGGAGACATAAAGAAAGTAGCACCATCTAAACAATTTCATTAATTACTTTCATTTTATTAACAATAAGTAAGAACTTTGGAAATTGACAGAATGACAAAGAAAAGGTAAAGGGCAAAATCAATCTCAGTAGACATTTATCAAGATTACACTACAAATCCATTAAGATTACTGTTTAAATCAGTACAGTTCATCTCCTTGGAATGAAAGGGCACATTGAGAATACAAGGGCCATACCCAATTTGCATGTGTTCTTAATACAAGTCAGAGGAATTACACATGAAGGACATGAATGATAAAAGGGCAATCAGCTCATAGGCAATACTTGATGATGAAAGACTGAGTAGAAGTAGTAATGTTATTTTGAAAAAAAATAAATTTTGCATGAATTTTAAAAATGTAATTGTTGCAACATTAAAAAAAAGCTTATTACAAAACTTGATATAAATTGTTCTTTGATCTGATTACTTTGATACATTTAAAAGAGTTCATCAAGACATGTAAAGTATGAATCTAGGTTATCAGTCAACAATAAAAGGTCATCAACTCAAGCATGCCGACTCTTTCATACAAAGGATCTGTCACCATATCCCTGACAAACACTACAGCTCAGTCACAGAAGATGAGTAGGCAGGGCCAGCTGCACGGATATGAGACCTGTGCAGTTGGACACTACCCTGAATTTAATAGGGCTCACACCTGGCTTAAGTTCTGCTGTCATTCTCTTGACATTCTTAAAATTTTCTAGAAAAGAAGTCCCATATTTTTGTATTTTTTTTTGTGTGCCGGGACTTGAAAATTATGTAGCCCATCCTGAGAGTCATAGTAACTAAGTTAAAACTGAGTAGGTAAAGAAGAAAGGAATTCCAGGCAAAATAAATAAATAAATAAGTGTGTGTGTGTGTGTGTGTGTGTGTGTGTGTGTGTATTTATATATAATATGTATATATAATTTATATCTATTTACTTTCATTATATTTATTTAATTATATTTCATATAATAAATGAACAAATTTATTTATTTATATTATAATATATATAACATATATAAATATATAAAACATAGGTTCATGAAAATAAAAATAAGTCTGTATTCCTAAAGATCAAAAAGGGAAAATTATACTTGGTAAGGCCAGTGTCACAGAAAATTCTAAATCATTAAGTGCCTGTTAGGTCAAGTTACAGATTTTGTTTTAGTTCAAGTCTTCTAAAAAGCAGATGCCAAGACAGACTAGAAGACAAGAGATATACTGGGAAAAAAATGCCTGTAAAAATTTAAAGTACTCAGGAAAAGCCTTCAGACCATGACTCAGGACTAACATTTAGGGAAAAGGAGGATTGTACAAGAATAAAGATAGCAGTGCAGCTTCAACAGAGTGTTATGTAGGCTCTAGGAGCCCCAGAGCACAGACTGCCCTTAGAGGAGTAAGAACAGTCCAGTTCTAGTACCCTCACTATGTTCAGTCATTAGCCAGCAGCAGCTTGGGGAGAGTCACCCTGGCGAGGACCTTGAGACAAATTTTACAGATGAATGCTGTCACCTGATGCCACACCTCACAGCAGGTTCTCTCTTGAAAAAAGATCTAAGTGCAGTTTCAGAGGTATGAACTTGGCCTTTCAAAATTCAGTGATTCTTAGCACACGAGCCAAACTTCCAACATGGGGGTTATCCAATGATCAGTGTGTCATTCCAATTATACACACAGGTACTGGCAAAATGACCGACTTGGGAATCTGTTGACACTGTGGATCCAGAATAAGCTGAATTTCAGCTACAAATTCATTTATTACCTGACCATCACACATCCCCAGTCTAGCAGGAAGCTACAATGATGCATTGTGTCTTCATGTATTGATGCCAACTAAGATCCTGGGTGTGACTGTCCTTTATATGTCAGGATATTCCTCTTTTTCCAGGGTTCAATCAATGAAGTAAATTGCCATAGGTTTCACCGGGGAGGTACTGAGAAATCCTTGTCATGTGTCCTTACTATGGTGCTACAGAATCCTTCTTGTAAACATAGACATCTCTTTCGTCAGTGTGATACAGACCTTAAAACTGGGTCAGACATGGAAACTGAGCAGGGGACTGTGACTTTATACTGAGGCAAGTGTCCTCATCTTATTGCTCCTACATCCTTGACCTTTTCTGATTAGTAGATGCTATACAGAATCCTGATTGACTGCCCTTGTATTTGTTTTGAGGGATCCCATGTTATATTGATCTCTACAACCACCATCCATTGTGCGAGTCATTGTGAAAATTGTAGACCCATGCCTTCTGGTGATTAAACACCACCACTCCCAGTTGACATCTGTTGCGTCCAGGCCTCCTCATCCCCATTGTGTCATTTAATGAGACCGTTCTAAGACTGCTTCTCCTATGACATTCTTGGCCTGCATATAAGACTAGTCACTGAACTTGGTTATGTTGGTAACCCTCTCACCAGCATTTTTTGGGTGGCCTCAATAACAATTGTGTCCTCTGGGTCTTCTTGAGCATCTCCTACAGTGGCTCTAGTAGCCTCATGTAGAGTAACTATTTCAACTTGACCATATTCTTAAAGTGTTTTTATCCTTTCCTATACCACATGACATTGCAGCCCAGGCATCTTACCTTTGCTCAGTGTTAGCTTCTTCTTTCTCTATTCTTCTAAGAGTTACCCTAGCCATAAAATTTCTCTAACATGTGGGTTACTTGACATGATGTTAAAGCCCATGTCTCAAATAAATGCCTCTCAGTTAATTCTTGCTCATCTAGTCTACCTAAATTGGTGGTATCTTTAATATTGTTAGCTTCTTTTTACTCATACCTGTTTTGTCCTCTGGTGGTCATTTTGGATTGAGTCTAAGTCTCTCTCTCTCTCTGCTGTCTGTTCCCTTCCTTCTCTTGTGTCATTGATCCATCATTGATCTAGGAAAAATACATGCCCTTTTCCCTAATAATCTCTAACAGTTCAGAAATCACTTGGATGGTCTATCAGTTAGAAGCCAATCTTTGTCCCTTTAGATCTACTAGGTGGAAGTTAAATCTACTTCCATCCACTATGTGCAGATATTATACTAATAGCCTCTCTGACATTATCTCTTATTCTTAGATAAGGAAGTAGGGACCTATGTGTTTAGATGAGGGCAGGGTAGGGTAATCACATCACTGTGGCAACTCTCTTTAAATAAATATTCCATGGGGTACCTAAGTGGCACAGTTAGTTTCTTGGTTTCACCTCAGGTCATAATCTCATGGGTCTTGGTAAGGAGCCCCATGTAGGGTGCTCTGTTCTCAGCGGGGAGTCTACTTGAAAGATTCTCTACCTCTGCCCCTCCCTTCTCCCCAATAAATCTATTTATATATTTATTTATTTTTAATTTAAATTCAGTTAGTTAACATACAATTTAAATTCAGTTAGTTAACATACAATTATTTTTAGTTTCAGAGGTAGAAGTCAATCTTATATACCCAGCACTCATTACATCACGTGCCCTCCTTAATGTGCAGCTCCCCAGTTACCCCATCCCCCCACTCCCCTCCTCTTCAGCAGCCCTCACTTTGTTTCCTATGATTAAGAATCTTTTATGGTTTGTCACCCTCTCTGATTTCATCCTGTTTTATTTCTTCATCTCTTCCCCTATGATCCTCTGTTTTGTTTCTTAAATTCCTCATATCAGGGAGATCAATCAATAATTGTCTTTCTCTTATTGACTTATTTTTCTTAGCATAATATCCTCTAGTTCCATCCACATCATTGCAAACAGCAAGATTTCATTTTCTGATGGTTGAGTTGTATTCCATATTTTTATATGAAATTTGTATATGTAATTTATATTTTTTATACACACACACACACACACACACACACACACACCTCTTTTTCTTCATCCATTCATCTATTGATGGACATCTGTGATCCTTCCATAGTCTGGCTGGCAATTGTGGACATTGCTGCTATAAACACTGGGGGGCAGGTGCCCCTTCAGATACACTACATTTGTATCATTGGGGTAAATCCCAGTAGTGCAATTGCTGGCTCACAGGGTTATTCTACTTTCAACTTTTTGAGGAACCTCCATACTGTTTCCAAGAGTGGCTGCATCAGCTTGCATTCCCACCAACAGCATAAGAGGGTGCCCCTTTTTTTGCATTCTCACCAACACCTGTCATTTCCTGACTTGTTAATTTTAGCCATCCTGACTAGTGTGAGGTGGTATCTCATTGTGGTTTTGATGTGTATTTCCCTAATGCCAAGTGATGTCGAATGTTTGGCCATTTGTATGTCTTCTTTGGAGAAACATCTGTTCATGTCTTCTGCCCATTTCTTGATTGTATTATTTGTTCTTTGGATGCTGAGTTTGATTAAGTTCTTTATAGATTTCGGATATTAGTCCTTTATCTGATAAGACATTTGCAACTATCTTTTCCCATTCCAATGGTCATCTTTTGGTTTTGTTAACTGTTTGTTGTGCAAAATCTTTTCATCTGGATGAGGTCCCAATAAAATGGGAAGTCCCCAAAAAATGAAGTTCATTTGCATTTGTTTCCCTTGCCTTTGGAGATGTGTCTAACTATGGCCAAGGTCATAGAGGTTGCTGCCTATGTTCTTCTCTAGGATGTTGATGGATTCTTGATATAAATAAATCTTCAGAAAAAAAATCTTCCCCTTCAAATTCTCTCCAATCTTCAACTCCAGATCCTTTCATAATGCTGTTGGTTTAAGGACTTTTAAGAGTATTCTAAGCCCTTCCCTAACACTTAATTATCAAATATTAGTATTAGATTAGTACCTCACTTCAGATTATCATATGCATTATATCTTGGTATTTCAAGAGACTTCAAATTTAACATCCAGGTAGTTACATGGAGTGATTTTAGCACTTTCAGTTAAGTGACAGATTGCAGTGAATGTGAGGTGAAAAATGAAGAAAGTAAGAGCAATATACTCTGTCAAGAGTTCTGCTTCTTAAAGGGGATGGATAGGAGAGTCTAGAGGGGTAGTGGAGTTATTTCAGTAAGATTGTCTTATTTGGCTTTATTTTTAAAATGTAATTCAAGGGGCACCTGGGTGGCTCAGTCAGTTAAACATCTGCCTTCAGCTCAGGTCACCATCCCAGGGTCCTGGGATCAAGCCCCACATTGGGCTTCCTGTTCAGCAGGGATCCTGCTTTTCCCTCTCCCTCTCTTGTTCCCCCTGCTTGTGCTCTTTCACTTCCTCTCTCTCTGTGTCAAATAAGTAAAATGAAATAAAATAAAATGTGATTCAAGCATGTTAAATGATTTTGAAAAGAAGCAAACAGAAAGAGATTGATGATAAACAAAAGATCACGGATGGTCCCTAGTCTTCGCAAATGTAGAAGAGTATTGGTAGAGGGATGAGCTTTAGAAAGGAAAAGAGAAAGAGAAAAAGGATAAAATACATCATGTAGAGATAAAACAAATATGTAGGATTGGTGATTATTCCTATTTCTTCTTTCTCCATAAATTAGAAGTCAAGGACATCTCAAGAGAAAGATAATTTTGAGAAGAACTTGAAATATACCCCCAAACTGTATGGGAACATACATGAATAACCTGTTGTATTAGTCTCTTCTGGAAGAAACAAAAAACTACATACAGAAAGTTGCCTGGAGCTGTCAGTGATTACAGGGTGAGGAGTGAGGATAGGAACAGTTGATCAAACTCCATATTCACCATTTTACATTGTGTGAGTTTTACCTGTCATATCATTAAGATGAAGAAAACAGGTGTATATAGTTGGGCTGATGTGAGAAGCTTACATCTGAGAGGATTGTTTCTCTGAAAAAGGGGCACCAGAAGAAATAGTGAGATCTACCATTGAGGGTGGAGCCTGAGAAGCGGGATACAACCATAAAGATAGAGTAGTGGCGTCTTACAGAATGTAGCATGGGAAAGTTTCTCTGCAAAACTTACAAATATATCTATGAAATAGTTTGGGTGCTTGCCATGATAGAGAGCATAATGGCTAATAAGCATCAGTCAGGAGATAGTTAAAAACAGCTTTAATAATACAAAGATATCTAATCCTTCCATTCTATCCTTTTCCCCCATACTTGAAGTCTAAAGAAGATTTAGGAAGGGCAAAGAAAGGGAGCAAGAAGAACAAGCTACAACCTCCTTTCCCGTTCCTTAGCTTCTAGTTGGTTTTGATAAATGGGAACAGAAGAGGGCTTGAATTGGATATGAGACTAGCCTTTTGATTGACAGAGCGGGGGTTTTAATATCTATAAAATGAAACTGCCCCCCCTTATTTTGAAACTGGTCTTATGCTTAAAAATTAACACTACAGGATCATTCCAGCAATGGAGGGAGTTTGGTCAAAGGAATGGGAGTGAAACCAGACAGAAGATGACAGGAAGCATTAATGGGAAAAACAGAACCACTTTCTGTATTTACCCCTTTGCCCTTTCAATAAACTCTTTATATTCATACCATTTAATCTGCACTGTTGACCAAAAAATACCCATATAATTATTTAGGTCTGCATATAAGTTTTATAAGGAAAAGAAAAGAATTTCCAAAACTGAAACTTGAAACTAAATGTCCATACTTCCCTTCCCCAAATCTTAAAAGATAAGTAGAATTTTGAAGCTACACATAGGTGGTTGGGTTAAGGAAGAGCAGGGGAGGATTCCAAGTAAAGTTTAGTGTGAATACAGGAAGTAGACATATAGAACCTGGTTCTATTGTGTTTAGACCATTTAGGCAACAGGCTTGAGCCATGGAAACTTTAGCAAGGCGAAAGGGCCACAGTGACCATGTAGCTGAATACAAACAGGCTCCTTAAGTGACCTACCTCAAAACAACCATAGGCCCCAACTGAAAAAGACAACCAAGTAGAGTTCCTAATGTTGCAGGTGCCTGCGGTTCTTGGTCACAACACTTTGAAGAATGAAGCAGACCACAGAAGAGTGGTGCACAGTAAAATTTATTGGGCGACAGTAAAGTTTATTGAATGATCAGAGTACAAAGCTTCCAAAGAGCAAAGGAACCCAAGAGGGTTGCCACTGGCCTATCTAAGTCCAGGGGGTTTTGTGGGCTTGTTAGCGGGCTGTTTTAATCTGATTAGCCCTCCATGAGCCTGTCCTCAATCAGGTTTTTGTCCACACACACTCAACTACCTATCAGGTAGTTTTTCACATGGAAAAGGCTACAGGGCTCCTTCCAGCACTGTGTAAAATCCTTTTAAGGGTGGTTTCCTCTTAGGGTAGGGGCCCCTTGTCCCTGCTTGCCTTTCTTCCAACTATCCCTCATTACTAAGATTACCAAAAAAGGGAAAATTCAA